>NC_067400.1:85067240-85129740 GCF_016432865.1 Antechinus flavipes
ATGCTTCATCAAAGCATCATAAAACTAGATCAAATGAGAAAAGTAGTTGTCTTGATCTGAGGTATTTGGGGCATTATTAAAAACTTAGCCATTTTTATGCATATTTTATGAATAAGGGGTTCAGGAACTAGAGACCATTCACCTTAACCAAGATGGTTCTCCTCAGAACAGCAGTCCTGGACAGGAAGCATGTGGCAAAAAAGGCAAATATTTCATGCCAATGGTAGTAAATTGGTTTGCATCTTATGAGAATCCCATCCCTTTCATCTCCAGTGCTCTTGCCCATATGTTACCAGATTAGCCCCCAGTAGCAATGAATTATTGAATGAATGAGAAGAATTTATTAAGTGCTTATTTGATGCCAGGCACTGTGCTATACAAAACAAATAGAAGGATTTAAGGATATAAAAAGAAAGATATTCCCTGTTTTCAATGAGTTTATATTCTAATAATAAAGCAATAAAGCACATATAAGAGAGTGGAGGTCCAGGAGGGGGGATGGTGAAGGGATCCATAAGATCCCTTTCCAGGAATGGCAGTGTAGATTTGATTCTTGTTCCCAGAGCTAGTAGTAGAAAAAAAGAGAGGAAGGAGATGTGGATGATGATGTGGTAAAGAGTTTTGAGCTCCTCAGGGAATTAGGGTTTTTGCTATGACTCAAAGTCATTCTGAGTTTATATTGTACTACTGATCAACATATTATGGACTAGAACCATCAGATCAACCACATACAAGATAAATTTTACAATAATGCTGACATTGAATACCTAAGGAAGATAATGATATCTCTTATTTTGAATGCCCTATACACAGGTTCCACTATGAGTTGTTCATTTCCTCTATATCTCCAGTTTTGGTGATAGCTGCCCTTTTGACAAAGTCCCCAGGATAAAAAGGAATTAAAGGATAAGGAATCGGTTTCCTTCTTTTGAATGTATATTCGTTATCAACACCTAAGTAATAATATCTCTTAATCAATGATGGAAAAACCTTCCTGCCCCCAAATTCAGATAGAACCCTTTCCAAGAGTGTTCAGTGGCAGAGCAGTCTGTGGGTCTTGAACTTCAGACATGGCTGGGACAGAATAAAAGCCTCTTCAACTCCCAGTGGAGACACACAAGTGCTTTATTTTCAGAGGGTCCATTTTCCACAATGGACTCAGATTCCTGGGTCAGTAGAGGTTAATGTACATTAAAGGAAGAAATCAAAGCTTGACAATAGTAACATCTAGGAGAGGAATATGGTCTGATCACTAAAGGAAAATGGAATTTGTGAAAAGGGTAGGGATAATCACTATTTAGTATAGGTCTGAGAACTTTAAAAAAATTATAATTGTATTTCAAAATAATTGGTTTCCCTTGTAATCCTTTTTATTTTGTTTTCTGCATTTAAAAATGTTATTCTGAGAAGGGGTTCATGATTTCACCAGTCTGACTATCAAAGAAGTCCCCAGCACAAAAACATTTTAATATTTGATTTAGTGTATGATGGCATAGTGATTATATTTAAGCTCAAACTTTACATGTCTTAAAATGTTATCCTACTACTTCATAACAGTGTGATACAAAAGAGTCTATGTCACAGAATGCTTTGGTTTCTTAAATGGAGTGTGCATACCCTAGGCAGTACACAGGATGATAAGGGTACAGAAAAACATTATTAGAATTTCTATTTTTTAATATAAAAAGTAAGAAAAATTAAGCTTTGTTAATATTTAATATTTAGTTAATGTTTGCTTCAAGTTTGATCTGTGTATGAAATGTTCATGGGACTGACACAGTTGCATTTTAAAGGAAGAATGAGAATTCCATAAGGTAGAAGTGTCCTTTCATTTGTTCTTTGTTTCTAGCTTGTTGTGAAGGATATTTATGTATTCCTGGTTACATGAATTTTTTCATTTTAACTAAGCTAATCTTCACAAGGGCAGCTAGTGGTACAGTGCATAGGGTACCCGGTCTGGAATCAGGATGATTCTAATTTATGAGTTGAAATGTGGCCTCAGACATTTACTAGCTGTGTGATCCTGGGCAAGACACTTAATCCTATTTGTCTCAGTTTCCTCCTTTGAAAATGAGCTGGAGAAAGAAATGGCAAACCACTTCAGTATCTTCACCAAGAACATCTCCAATGGGGTTATGAGAAGTTGGACACAACTGAAATGACTTAACAATCTTCACAAAATGGTCAAGGATAAATAAACATAAATTGAAGATAATACTAATAATGGGAGCATTTTTTCTTCTCTTAGTGTGGGTGTTCTTATCTTGATGTGTATAAACATGTTTTTAAAAATATTTTGATAATTGTATTTTAATATAACTGGTTTTCTTTGTAATCTTGTGTGTTTTCTTTTAAGCTTTGGAAAACCTTCTTCTGAGAAGGCTTTAGCAGATTGCCAAAAAAAGATCCATCATAAAAAGAAGGTTAAGTGACCTAATCAGGTCTGATAAAATAACAGATAAAAAAAAATCAAGATTACTTGAAATATGGATTTTATTCACTAATAATAATTAATCTGCCCCTAATACAAGTATATTGCAAGTAAGATATTAACCAATGATAGTATGAAGTTATCATGAAGCATTTATTAAGCACTTACTACATATAAAGTACTTTATTAAGAGCGGGAATAAGCAAGACATTCAAAAACTAAGCTTTTGTTGCTGAAAATGATAAGTATGTCATGTGTATGGCAACACATTTTTTGAACCTCTTTTAAAATCTTCAAAATGAATTGTTTCATTGACTTTCAAACACCTTTATTAAAGACATAAAAATTCACTACTTTCTGAGTATTTTCCAAGGACAACTGATTGACATTTTTGAAGATGGATATTTTTTAGCTGAATTTAAGGAAAATCTTTGCATACCTGGTGAATTGGATTAAAAAATAAGTATCATGATTCAGTAAGCATAGCCAACAATAAATTTTCCCCCATTAAGACCTTCTGTTTTTGTTTTTGGTTTTTTTTTAGGGCTCTCTGTGATCTTTTTCAGCTTTGGTAGTCGTTTAAACCTAGAAACAGAATTAAACTTTCACATCATTGTAGTATTAACCTTTTTTTTTAATAAAGCATACTCAATGACATTGTTTCTTATTGAAAATAAGGAATTTTTTGTACTGTTAATAAATACACATTTGTTAGTCAAATCCAACTAAAAATAACAGTTTATTAAATGGGTGTGACCTAGACCCTGTTTCTGTCTCTTTTCTTTTCTCTTCTGAAAGAGAATAGTTTCTTAATTTTGCTTCTAATCTTTTTCCATAATTGAATAGAGAAGTAGAAGGTTGTGGGATTTTTTCCTAACTTTCCTCTTGTTTCTTTTGTTGAGAAGTCTGAAATTTGGTCTCAGTGTCTAGGTAGGCTAAAGACAGGCATCAGTTGTGGTCCATTGTATTCTTCTTTATAAGGAAAGTTGTATACTTGATATGTTTGGAATTGTTGCTAAGAATTCTATTTTCATGACATTAAAAGTCACTTCTGATAGACTTGTATGTTCATTACTAAATTAAAAATTCCCTGGTCGAAAGGGCCTGTAAAAGTTGATGGTGCCCTCATTCTTCAAATACTGGTACACTATGATTAAGGTTTAAAGATCCCAAGAGTCCAGAGGCCCAATACATTTTAGACAGTAGTAGATCTAACATTTGGTAGAAATTAGTTTTCTCCTTTTCTATCTAACATAATCATACTCTCCAAATTTTTTTTAAAAGTTAATGGCCCATAACAATCTGTTCCTTCAATCTATCATCCAGTCCTTTTTTTCCCTTTCACTTCAATACTTCTTTTAAAAAAGTCTAAATCCAATGTCTGTAGTTCTTAACCACACATCATGTCCTTCATGGCTTATAACCACATACTTTGACTCTTTCCATTCAAATGAAACTGCTTTCTCAAAAATTGCCAGCGACCTAATTACTAAATATAATAGCAAAGGAAAATAATTCCTTTGACTTATTCTCCATTTTTAACTATTCCTTCTCTGTTTCCTTGTCCTTCCCTTTATTTTGCACTCTCTGGTCATCTCCTCCACAGCTCTGAGATTTAACCTTTATTCTCTGCCCCTACCACCTTATCTCTTGAGCTTCAGTTTTGGAGCTGGGAAATTACAGTTAAGTCACTTTGGTGAGCCATTCCAAAACATACACATATTTTGTTTATGAAATCTTTATATTACCCTTTTAAATGTCTATTTTTATATATGCTTTTATATCAGCATAACAGGATATGTAGGTAATTTGCAAATAAATATATATGTATATATTTGTATATCAGCATACTTATATATGTATGTATATGTGTGTATATGTATGAATACATATTTCTCTATTTATGCATGCATATACATACACACATTTTGGGTGGTGTTAAATTGCTGATAGAGATACATGCATGATCAAAAAAAATTGGAAGCTACTGGCATGGTGAGTGGAGTGTTGGGCTTGAAGTGGCCTGTTTCTAAGATAATTCTATAGTTCATTTCTATAATATCACAGTGAAAAGAGGGATATATTTAGATACAAATATAATGTAAAAGGAAAAAGCATTGATAAAATAAAATTTGAGTAATAACATTTGCCCAACTATATTATGGGCTGTGAAGATGGAATTCATTATTTATCTGCCTTATCCTTCTTCTCCTCCTACTTTCCCTGATACTATAGAAGACAACATCATTCTTCCATTTGCCCAGGCTCATAATCTATGAGTCATTCTGAATTCCTCACTATCTCTTATCCCCACCCGGGCAGTGGTTGCCCAGTTTGTTCATATCACCTTTGCAACATCTCTCTAATATACCCCTTCCTCTCTTCAGTTGACTTTTTAAAAATCTCCTTTTGTATTTGGTCAATTGAATTTTTAAATGAGTTCATTGGATTTTTTTTTCTGTTTCCCAAATTGTGAAACTCATTTTTCAATGAGTTGATTTCTTTTTGAAATCTATTTTGCAAGGAGTTATATGCTGTTCTCATTTTGTCAAGTCTATTTTGTAAGGAGTTTTCTTCAGATAATTTCTGTGTTTCTTTTTCCAAACTCTCCAAAAGTTCTCAGTTTCTTTTTCCATTTTTCTTCTAACTCTTTTAAGATCCTTTTTGAATTTTTTCAAGAGAGCCTTGTGAAATGGGGATGAATTCATATCACCCTTTGGAGCTTCATTTGGAGACGATTTACATTTACTGTCCTCAGAGTTTGAAATTTGTTCTTCTCTTTCTCCATCAAAGCTATCTATATTCAGAGTTCTTTTTTGCTCATTTTTTAAAGGTTGAAGTCTGCTCTTAGGACAAAGAGGAGACTGTCCTAAGCTTCCACTACAGGCTACAGTGGCTTTTTGCTGCCCTGGGCCGGTTCTGCTGACTTCCTTTCTGTGTTTGGTAGGCGTGGCCAAGTCCCGTGTTATTCTGGGTTCAGAGCCTTAATATTTGCCTATTTGCATTGGATGTCTCATAGCTAGTTGGTTGATCCACTGGCTTCTGAACCAGGAGAGTAGCCAACACTGGTGCATTTTGGCTGAGAGCCTCCTGGTAGATGCCCCATCAACCTGGGTCCCTGCATTGTGCCTGCCCTCAGCCACACACCCCCTTCCCATTGAAAGAGACCTTTTCTGAAATTCTTCCAAAATATCTCTTGCTGGAAGTTTGTTACACTCCAAATATTTGTGGGTTCTGTCACTCCAAACCAGTTCAGAGGCTTGATCTGGTGTTGATCTGAGGGATGCCAGGAAGAGCTCAGATAAAGACCTGTCTACTGTCTGCCATCTTACAGCCTCTCCTCTCTTCTGATGCTTCTGTTACTCTGGTGCAAACCTTCATCACTTCACACACGAACAGCAAGTGATGTTAGGATGTCTGCCTGCTAAAAGTTTCTCCCCACTTTCCTCCATCTTCCATCCAGCCACTGAGATGACTTTCCTAAAGTATAGGTACAATCATGTCACTCCCCCTACTCGGTGGTTTTCTATTGCCACTGAGGGTCAAATACAAAATTCTGTTTGGAATTCAAAGACCTTCATAACCTAGTTCCCTCCTACTTTTCCAACCCATTTATGTCTCCCCATCTTTCTCTCTCTCTCTCTCTCCCATACACACACACTCCTCCATGTATGCTTTTATACACTGGCACTGGCCTCCTGTTTGTTGCATGAACAAGACCCTCTATCTCTCAGCTCTGGACATTCTGTCTGGCTGTTGTTCCCCATGTCTGTAATGTACTATCTCTGACTACTGACTTCTGTGGTTTTCTTTAAATCCCAATTAAAATTCTACTTTCTACAGGAAATTTTCCCCAAATCCTCTTAATTCCAATGCTTTCTCTGTTATTTTTTTCTCTTTATTCTATTGCTTGCTTTATAAACTATGCTTGCTTCATATATATATTAGTTTGCTCATTATCTTCCCCATTGTATTGGAAGCTTTTTGAGGTCAGGGACTGTCTTTTGCCTCTTTTTGTATCCTCAGCACTTAGCACAGTGTCTGGCACATAATAAGTGCTTAGTAAATGTTTACTAATTAATTGAATTGTTATTACATTATCACAATTTTAGAATTGGAAAAGACTTAAAAGGTCCTCTTATTTTCATAATGTTGTGACAGTTAAAGTGTAGGTATATGTACATCGTTTTGGGGAAGGTAGTAAATTAATGGGTTATGTTCCCGTCATGATACATATCTCAGTAGCAACTTGAGATGGGCTTGAAGGTAAGGCTCCAAAGAATAATATCATCATGGGGAAGCAAGCACGAACAAAAATGTCAGCACTACTGAGGTTATGTTATATCCATTCAAGAGAACTGTGTCAGACATGAGTTACATTTATGTGTGCATTGCAACAGGAAAGTTAAACAATATAAACATTAAAAACATATGAGCTTTTACCACTGTCCTAGCTCAGTAGTACTATAGTGATTTTGGCATTATGGCTACAGTGACTGAATTTATTACCATCTTTCACTTAGTTAAGGAATAAAAATATTTATTATATTTATTATACATATAAACACATTTTTTAAAAAATCAGGCTAGTTGGTGGACATTGGGAATTTCCTTCCATGGTGAATCACAGACCCTTTATATTTTTGTATGTAGTACTAAAGTACTAAACAGATCCTTCTTGTATTTTCATGTGACACAGAACTGATTTCCTGAGATGATAGCTAAAGAGAAAATGAAGACAAAGTTTCATTTTAAAGGAATTGAAAGCATTTATTTTCAGACTGTTTCGTTCTTTATCAGTAAATTTCATTAATTATTATAATCAGATTGATATTAAAGTTTGGAAAATGATTTGCTATTTGGATCAGATGAACACTAAAGTTCAAATACCACATCTCAAACTTTTTGCTGTGTGACCATTGATGAGCCAAATAAAATTTTGAGCCTAGTTTCCTACCTGTAAAATTGGGCATGTAATAGTACCTGTAATACCATCTGAGGGTTAAATGAGATACTATATGTAAAATGTTTTGCAGACTATAAAGGTCTTATATATGTCAGTTGTTATCATCATCAGTATTCTCATCTTTTCCTCTGGAGTTAGAAATAATTTAAGAATAAGCTTTGTCCTTGCTATTATTTTTTCACAGTTCATTTAGAATTCAAATTTTTCAATTTTTTCACATATGGATAAAATAGCTTTCTTTTATAATTGAATTATTATTATATCATTTTACTCTCACACCAGCCCAGTGAGGTGCTCTGCCTGTGTTAATATCATTTTGTAGATGAGAAACCTGATGTTTACCCACAAACCTATGTTTAATAAATATCAGAAGTGGATTTTAAATTCAAATCTTTCCAAGTCCAAGTGCAGCATTCTGTCTGTCACCTTAGTTACTTGTTAATAGAATCTTGTAAATAATGTTCAAAATTTATTAGAGTGAGAGCAACTCTATTTGTCTTGTAAATATACATATATGATTTAAAACTTTGACAATTAACTCTTTTGCTCTGTATAGTTTCATTTATGATTTCTTGAAATAGTACTGAAAACCAAGATTTTGATAAATCCCATTGAGATTCAAATGGAGCTACTTGACCATGCCTTAAATCCAAATAGCTCAGACTCTCACTTCTTGGACAACAAGTCCCAGTCCAAGCCTCACTCAGGCATTGTTTAGGGTTTTGATGACTGAATATAGATAGCAATTGTTTATCTTCCAGCCAAAAACTCTAAGAGTCTTCCCTTCCCAGATTTTTTAATAAGTAAAAGAGGCCATTTTTGCCTCATTTATTACCTGGTCTTAGTCAGTGAATGGATGTGACCTCAGACAAACTGAGACTCAGAAAAGACCTTAGCTTAAAAAGACCTTCCATTTCATACAGGGGCTTCTTCAGTCAATCTGATCTATATTTTGCCACTGAACCCGGATGGTTCTGAAAAAAGGAGGCTGATGACATTGCACAGCCCTGCCTCACTTAAATCCAATTCATTTGCAAGTCAAGACATCATCTTTCTGATGCCATTGGTCCTCTTCGAGAATGAAGGACAAACAACTAAATCTCAATCTCTCTCTCTCTCTCTCTCTCTCTCTCTCTCTCTCTCTCTCTCTCTCTCTCTCTCTCTCTCTCTCTCTCTCTCTCTCTCTCTCTCTCTCTCTCTCTCTCTCTCTCTTTTTCTCTCTCCCCTCTCTCTCTTCCCTCCTCTCTCTCTCCCACTCTATCCCTTCCTTTCTCTCTCTCCTTCTCTGTCTCTGTCTCTCTGACTCTTTTTGTCTCCCCTCTCTCCTCCTCCTCCTTCTCCTCTTTCTCTTTCTCCTTCTCCTCCTCCTTCTCCTCTTTCTTCTTCTCCTCCTCCATAGACATATACCCACTCTATCTATCTATCTATCTCTGCTACTTTTCCTATCTCCTCTTCTAGCTCTCATATTACTAAGTTGATAATTTGTGTATCTAATCATGTATGTATGTGTAGAAAGCCAAATGCTCTGTTGTCCACAAATAACAATCTCAGAAGAACCAATAGGAAAGTCAGAGCTGCTCCTTCCACCCTTTGCTTTATTTTCAGCAGGCACATCCTAATTTCTTTACATCTGGTGTGTGTAGCCCCTTATTCTAATTCAGCCATGAGAAAAAGAGTGGGGGCAGAAAACGCACCTGTTGTAATCTTGGTTTCTGAAATCTTCAGAATGAATGGTACCCGATCCATGCAATAATGAAGAATAATCAGTTATTGGTAGCTGTACTTGTTTGTGTTTGTGTTATAAGAAGCTTCTTCCTACAATCTCTGTGTATTTCCATTAGATTCACCTGCTAAATGATATTTTCTTTACTTAAGGACTTGCCTCTGGATAAATGGAGCAAAGCATAGGAGATATGCTGATCCTCTGTTTCTGGATAAATGGACTGGATCATGCCCATAACATAGCCATTCTTTTCCCCATTCTGGTGCCTTTCCATTTTCTGGCAACTCTTGGTTGCTGTTCCAGGACACATCAATACATTAATGTCTGCTACAAACTGTCAGTTTGTAGCAGAACTTGATAAATGTCTCAGGAATTCTAGCTCACCAAGAGAGATGAGAAGTTTCTGATATAAATTATTCCACAAGGAACCCAGTCTAAAAGCTGACTCTGGTGTAAGAAGCCTGGCTTTGTCCACTTTCTCAGCTATTTTTGGCCATTCTCATTTAACTTTGCCAAGCAAAAATTCATTCATTCAATCAACAAATACTTGTCAAGTATGTCCTTTTAGCCAGAATTTTTCATCTCTTATGTTCACTTAAAGGAGAGGAAATGGGTGGTTTCAAGATGAATGAATCTCTCTAAGAGAACAGAGGGGACAATACTTAGTGTATTGAAAAATACTGAAGCATAAGGTATATTACTGACAAAGCGCCAGCTGGTTAAGTTGAAGATAATATTGTCCTATATAACCTGATAAACATCTCCAGCAACACTACTGGGACTAGTTTATGAGCCCAAGACTTCAAGTCAGTGTGGAAACCTTGAGAAGGGGAGGGAAATCAAGGTTGCTTTATATGGAATCATCCTGTGAAAAAATACTCTTGGCCACAACAGTCCTAGGTGGTCCTAGGTGGTCAAGTTATACATAATTTATTTTAGGCAACAGACGCTATAATAGAGACGCTATAATAAAGCTGCGTGAAGTTTCAGGGATCTCTGGGTCATACTGTAAGTGCTGTCATAGCACTTCATGCACCTTAATGAGTTACTCTTTCTTCTATTGATTTCCAAGGTAATCCTGAATGAAAGGGAACCTATATGCATCTCTACAACTGTGGGGGCTAATTGAATGGGAAACAGCTTCAAGGATCAGAATAGCATGAACCATTCAGGTGATCCCAGGAGGGAGTACTCTTACAACTATCAGAGGGGATAGACAAGAGCTGAAACTCAGACAGCATGTCTATATTGACAGTAAGTTAAATTTAAAAAGCATTTGTAGGTCTGATATGCTAGAAGTTGAATATGGCATTGCATTCTGTGAAGGGTTTTGTTCCAATTTGTACCAAAGAATCATCTTAATTTGCTAAATTTCCAGGTAAGTTCTATGGCTGGGGTTAGAAATAAGTTTTAAGGACACTATGGATTCTACTCTGTTGGTTTTCATATCCCAATAATCAAAAAATGTATTCCAGGATGCCTATAATTCCTAGACTCTTCTCTTTTTCTTGCCCCTTAAGTCAAGTCTGTTTTCTTTCATAAATACTTTTGGTTATTCTCTCTAGTCTGACATTCTTCAAACAGCTTGCTTAAGTTTAAGCAAGGTTATTTATGTATAATGGTTTAACCCTGCTACAATCAGGGACCATGGAGTAAGTAGCTGTCAATCATTTAGCCTTTTGTCACTTATTTGTGAAGGGGTGTCAATTATAATGTATCTTTCATGTCTACAGCCCTATCTGTGAGACTCTATTTCTTCCAGAGCTAGATCTTTATTTCAGTCATCCAAGCCTAAATGATCATGATTTTAGAAATTTGTTTAACTAGATTAAAGAAAAACATAGCAAAATCCAAGAAAGTATTAGCACTTATAATATAAATGTGACATTGCAAATGGTTCTCAGATTCATCCCTTCAAGCCAAAATCATTCAAATGGAGTCCAGTTCCTCCATATTTAGTCTTCCAGGTATAGACCAAGCATGGAAGAGAGACAATTCCCAAGTTCAGCATCTTATAATAGACTTCTCATCTCCTGTTGCCTCAGGCACATTATAATATTTATGGAGAGTCAGAATACTAACAATCACTACAGGAATGGGTAAATAATGGATTGGGTGCTGGATTTCTCCAATGGGCCCATTGCTGCTTTCACAAAAATTAAAATGTCAAAGATCATGATTTCCAGGCTTCCTGGCACCAGTATTTATTAATCTGGCTTGTTGGAGTAGGAGGAAAACAATTGAAGCAAAGGAAGGAGAGGGGAAACCATTGCAAGTAAGTCCTATGTTCTCCTGAGTGAAGAGAAACCACAGGAGATAGTTCTACCTTCAGCATCTATTGTGAAGACCGAGTTAGCACCCTGGATACCTTAGAATCAGCCGGAGTCAAGATAAGCAAAAAACCTTGGTCTTTATTATTGGTCTTTAGGGGTAAGAGTGAATTGGATGGATGCAGGATCTCCATGACCTCTCCTCTTTGGCTCCCACCAAGAAGTAACTCTGGCGAGTCTCACTCCACCTCCTAGTCCCTCCTACAATTCTCTGTACACATCAATTATCGAGCCAGCACAGGATAGTGGGAAGGGCCATTTTCCAAGCATATGCTTGTAGAATATTGTCCAATCGGTAGTTAGCCTTAAGTGCTCGGTTGTCCGACCTCAGGGCATTAACTCAAGATTTTCAGACCTTTACAACTTATCTCGATCATTTTGTGCTCTGATCTCCAAAATTCTATGGGCTACTGCTATCTTAGATCTGCCATCACATTACCCCTACCTAAGCACTAAACCTATTGACAGGAAAAAAGGGTAAATGAAGTTAATTAGGGACACCAGAGTACTGGCAAAGAAATAGGACTCCCCCCTTATACCTCAAAAGGAAAAATATATATAGATAATAATACAGAAGGTTGTAAAGATAATCCAAAAGCACATATAAAAACAAATATCTCAGTATAAACTAATCTATCCTAAAGCGTGATATATGAATGACCGCCACCATAATTCTCTGTATCCACGGTGCTACCCCTAGACTTTCTGATTCCCTGTGGTAGGTATGGCATTTCTGAAAAGCTAAGAAATTTGGGTAAGACAATATAAATATAGTGATCTGATCTGATGAACCAGAAGCTAAGTAGAGATAGGACAGATTCACAAGCAGAGACACAGAGATAGACAAGCAAAAGTCAATTTCTGGGAAAGCTTATTTGTATTAGGAGCCTGAATAGATGCTGAGAGGTGTTGTAGATCTCAAAAGGGATGGGTTGATGAACTTACCTTCACGTTTTTAGCAATAACATACCTCCATCCTTCCATACCCCCCTTTCTTCCAAATGGATCAAACAAAAAAAAATTTGTAAAATGCTTAGAACAATGCTTGGTATACAATAGGGACTTAATAAAATGCCTGCTTAATGTTCTGAAGCTGTGCTGTGAACCTGTTCTAATCCTGTTTAATTCCTCCCCCACTTCCCTTCTATCTGAAACAAATTTTTTGAAATTTGTAAAAGAAAGGTGACTTTATAATTTTATTTTTTAAAAATTAAACAAAAATATTTTCTCTCCCTTCTATGTCCCCTCAGCTCTCACACCATTGGAAAGAAGAAATTCTCTTATTGACTGGATCCAAAAAATAACTGTCTCATTTTGTACCCTGAGTCCGTCACCTATCTGGTGAATAGGTGGATAGCATGCTTCATTATTGGTCTTCTGGAAATGTGATTCTTATTACAATGATTGGAGTTCTTAAGTCATTTAAAATTGTAGGATGGATGACTTTTCACTTTCTCCCAAGAAATTACACTTAGAGGATATTGGATATTATTCTCGTCAAATCAGTAAGATCAAGTCTTTGAAATTTACTTTTATTCACTAACTTGCTAAGAGAGTTTCTGTTCTTCTAAACCAAAGGAAAGATATGGTAATATTGTCCAGAGACTATAATATATAAAGATAAGTTTCTCATCACCTCAAACACAACTCCTTGAAAATACAAAGATAGCTCCTTGACTCAAGATATCTTTGACAGATAGGACTGTAGGATTTTAGACCTGTGGATCACCTTGTCCAATATTTTTAAATTATTTATGAGAAAACTGAAAATCTAAGAGGTAAAATTATTTGTTCAAGGTCAAAATAATTTGTTCTCCCAAAAGAATATGTCACCAACTTCTAAAAGGGAGACTTCCCTGTTCATTGTCTACTGAAAATTTCTTAGAATCTAAGAGAGCATCACACCCCAAGTGTCCCAGGTCTGGTATAGAGGGAAAAACCCAGGGGGTTTGTACAACAACTTGTTTTTCAGGGCTCCACAGGGAATGAAGAGTTTGTATTCCAGTAGTTTAAACATTACACAGTGCAAATTATTAAACTAACAATTAGTATTAAAATGTATACAATTCAGTGAACAAAAGCCAGATATTGCAACCATTTCTGATACCTTACAAATAAAAAACTGTGTATTTTTAAGTAGCCAGTAAAATGAGTATTTTCAAGGACTTTTAAGGTATCTATATTTAAGTTATACATTGGAAAAAATCTCAGGCTATTACTGAAAAGAGCACCAATAATAATTGATCTCTGTGCCTATTTTCTTATCTATACTAAACTTATGAGAGTCATCTATACATAAATGAAGGGCATACTTGATACAGGCAGTATCCTGTGGGAAACAGGCAGGCCTCTGCAAGTCATATTCAATAAATAGGCCCCATCTTTATCATTACACAATTAACTGAAAGATACAGAAAATAAAAGATACTATTATAGTTATTACTTATTGATTACAAAAAAGCAGTTGATTAAATGGAACAGAATGTGACCTCACAGAACTTCTCTAATAATATTTTCCCTTTCAAAATAGCTTAGTACAACTTAAATATATGATTGGAAATATATGTTTCTTCTTTGTCCTTTTCATCCCTATTTAAGTCTCTGTGAATGTAAGCTCTGACTCCTAGCATAGTGCTTGAAATATAGTAGTTCTTTTTTAAAAATGTCTGTCCAGTAATTGTTTTTTCTTCCAGATTGTATAAACTGAGTTTAGATTATTTTAGAGCATCTCAACTGAGCTGGGATAGGGGTTCAAACCAAATGAAGTACTTTGCCCAGGGTTATAATCCAATATACTCCACAATGATCCTACCAGCTCTCATCAGTTCAGAATTAAGTGGAATATGAGCTACATCAAGTAAAGCTAGATTATACCTTATCATACAGACTTTGTATTCTTTCTGAGTTAAGGGTGACTGCCTCAGCTGAACAGTGGGACATGAGCAGGTAATGGAGTGGTATAAAAGGCAAGTCTGGATACTATTGAAGGATGGAGGAATATGATTATAATAACAGGTAGTATTTATATAGCACTTTTAAGTATGTGAAGCACTTTACAAGCCATTTCATTTTATCTTCATAACAACTCTTGGATATAGATGCTATTATCATCAGCATTTTAGGCACAGGAAAACTGAGGCATGAAGATTAAGTCATTTACCCAAAGTCACCCAGCTGGTAAGTGTCTGAGTCCAATTTGAACTCTAGTATTCTATCCATTGGGCCACCTAGTAGCCTAGGAATGAAGATGAAAAAAGGCACTGTGTATCAGGAAGAGTCATAACCGACATCACATACTATTTCTCACCTAAGCTATTTTCCAAACTCTTTGAGCTCAAATTCAGGCCCCTCCCTATTACAATAGCACCTTTTACTTCAATTCCTCCTATATGCCCAATACCATTAAACACCTAATTTATTATACTGGTTTTGAGGAAATTTGAAAACTCTTGCTCTGAATTGGTTCTCTATCTTATTAAGTTAGCTTCTCCTTTCACATGAATTTTCATAGTTTTTCATGCTGTCCATTTTTTGAAAAAAGATGTAGCTTCTGAAATCTTAAGTTTTTGCTGTGGTCCCAGTGTACCAATTAAAATATGGCTCAGTGATGTACAGCAATCTCATTAAAGCCAAGGAGAGGTTCTCTTGGCAGGATGCAATGCTCTCATCTTAACTCTATGAGTGTGCCTTATTCCTTTTTCAGGTCAAGTTTGCTTTTGAATGATTACCTTGCTTGAACTGTTTGGTTCTGCATTCACATGAGCAAATAGTCCACCTGAATTGTGAATATTCAGTTGTATCATGCTTATAGACCACTCAACATATACACACAACCTAAATATTCTGCATAGACAAATGAGGGAGAGATTATTTTCATTTAAATAGATGTCTTTGCTTATTATTATACGGGATTTACCTAAGGATCTTGTTAAACAGTGAGCTATCCTGATGGCATAAAAGGATCCTATGTACAAAAATTCTAGGTACCTACCACTTTTTAGGAATTCATCTATTGTGAGTATATAACCTTACAAACATACAAAGAATTATTGGATAGAATAGATTTAAGTATGTGCATTTTGTAAATGTTGTTATGGTGTACCCTAAGGTGCTGCCATAGGAAATCCCTTTAATCCAATTTTAGGAATCAATGGATTTAGAACTGGAAAGAAATTTAGAGATCAGTTATTCCAATCATCCAATTTTATAGGTGAGGGAAATGGACTGCAAGAGAAGAGAAATGGCTCTTCCAAAGCTATTCATGTTTTAAGTAGCAAAAATGGATTAAAAACCCAGGTACCATGAAAATACATATTTTAGGAAGGAGTTTGTCTGAAGAAGAGTCACCAGGAAGGGAAGGGTCCTAGAAATCATGCTAGATGAAGATAAATTAGGAGAACTGGGAATGTGTAGCCTGTAGCAGAGAAGATATAGAGGGCACAGGTATCTTCTGATATATCCCTGTGAAAGAGATTAGATTTATTCTCTTTGAATTTAGGACTCTTGGTCCTAGTTGTCAGAATGAGGGGAAAAAAAAGATGAAAGTTGATTTAAAGAAAAAGCTTGCCCCAAATGAGAACTGTACAAAAGTGAAATGAGCCACCAGTGAGTATGTGATTTACCATTTGCAGAGGTTTTTCAAGTGAAGACTGAATAATTCATTTTCCTGATATATTGTAGTTTCTTATCATGTTCCATTTGGGCTGTATGCCTCCAAAGACCAAGGGGAGGTCCATAGAAATTGTCACACAAGGATCATGTGGTCGAGATGGGATTTCAAATAGTTTTCTTCTGGCCACAGTCTCCTACTTTAACTTCCATCTTGTCTAGAATCAAAGAATGTTAGGAATTCTAGAGCTGGAGGGAACCTCAGAGATCATTTGTCTGAATTATGTCATTTTATACCTGAGGGAATCAAAATTCAAATTTGTTGCTGTAGTCATTGCGGTTGTTGTTGAGTTGTGCCCAATTCTTCCTGACCCCATTTGGGGTTTTCTTGACAAAAATAGTGGAATGATTTGTCATTTACTCTTCCAACTCATTTTACAAGTGGGGAAACCAAGGCAAACAGGGTTAAATGACTCACCCAGGCTCACACAGCTAAGAAATGTTTGAAGTCAGATTTGAACTCAGGAAGATGAGTCTTCTTGACTCCAGGGCTGGCACTATACCACCTAGCTGCACCTGAAGTGATTTACCCAAGGGGAAACATGACACGTGGAGGCTTGAATCCATATTTCCCAACTTTTATTTCAGTGCTCTTTCCATTATGTTTTGCCAAGTCTTATTTTTTGCGTCTTAGATTGTCACAGTCCTATAAATACATACTAGTAATTCCCAAGTCTTTGCCCATGGTCTTATCGATTTCTTTCTCATAAACTCTTCTCTCTCTGTCTCTCTGTCTCTCTGTCTCTCTTTCTCTCTGTCTGTCTGTCTGTCTGTCTCTCTCTCTTGTCTCTCTGTCTGTCTCTGTTTCTCTCTCTCTCTCTCTTTCTCTCCCCCCCCTTCTCCCTTTATCTAAACAAACCCCACCCAACACTCAATGTCCACCTTTCTTCTATGAATTCTTCCCTGATCACTGTTATCCTTCTGGCCATCCATACTTCTTGTTGCTACCTTCTATCCATCTATTCCTCTGGTGTCCCTACTGTGTCTATGCCTTCTGGAATCTTTGTTTTATTGTTACAAAGCATTCTTAATAATAAAAATGTTCCCTTCCCATCAAAAATTACTTCCTATGTATTTTGTATTTAGCAATTCATGTATATGTTATTTCTGATCAAAAGGATATAAGGTTGAGGCTGGGGACTATTTATAAATCAAGAAATCAAAACCCAGGGGATTTAAAATTATATGCCCAAGGTCATAATGCTGTTTAGCAGCCTTCCTAGGACTAACTCGCCAACTCTGTTTCCTTCCTACCCTGAGCTGGCTTACTGCTCTAGCCTTAGAGATTTATCACCCTTCTTAGCCCTTAATTATTCCTTACTTTATACCACTTGTGGAAGTTTCCTGTGTATTATTAGGTTCACCTAAATCTCTTTTACTACATCCTATAATTTCTTAGCTCTCTTAGCAACAGCTCAGTATTAGGTACATAGTAAATGATGATTGAATCCTAGTGATTGATAATCACAAATCATAAATCTAATGAATATGTGGCCCCTCTTACAGAAAATAAAATGTTTCAAGGTCACGTGAATATCAAGGCTCAGGAGTCTTCTTCCTCTTTTCTGCCATACACAGCACCTGGAGACCCTGCTCATTAAGATGAGGTTCCATCTCATTACTGTGGCAGCCCTTGCTGGAGCCCTTAATTTCTCGTGTTAAAACAGCAAATGAGATGATTCAAGCATGATTTCTAATAGGTACCATGGGTCAGTCGTTATTCATTTGTTCTAGTGCTTTTCACTTGATTGGTTGAGATGAAAATTTGCCCTGATCCCGGCAAGTGCTATAAATTAGTTTTATGCCCATACTAAACACAGATGCATAGAGAGGAGAAAGGCTGGGAAAGATGATCATGTTTGAGCTGCTCCCCAGCTGTATACATAGTGAGTTACTTTTTACTGGGATTGAATCAGACAGATTCAATGAGGGATTTTGCCAGGCTGGAAGTAGATGCTATCCATGAATTGCTAAGCACCAGGTTAACTCCTTAATTTAAACCAGTAGGGCACTGGTAAATTTATAATATTCAACTTTCTTTTTTAAGATGTACTCAAAACATAATTTTAAGTTCAATTGTCATCATTAACATTTTGTCCATCACTTTCTTAAGTCTAGATAATCAACTAAGACTTGGTTTGTAACTTTTGCTCATTTTGAGATAAAAATGCTCATGCTGAAAATTTAACAATAATCTCTTTTCAGCTGACTTGATGTGGTTTCAGCACATTCTATACATATAAGACAAGGCTGGAAAGGCAAGTTGGGGTTAGACTGTGTAGGGCTTTGAAGAAGATTCAAATAGTTTGTTATGTTACATAATAATATATATTTAGGAAGCAAGAGCGATCTACTGAAGGTTTTTGTTTCAGGGAGTGACTTGATATGATTTAGGTTTTTGCAAGCTGAGTCTATCAGATGAGAAGACTTGATCCAAGCAATAACACTATACCATAATACAAGATTATTGGGAACATTTTGTTCTTTCCTAACAAGACATTGAATTAAGTGGATCTATTTTAAAATATCATTATTTCGCATTATCTGTGCTAATTCAATAGAAAATGTAGTAAAGTAGATAATCTCCAAATTTCCAATGTGTGACTTCTCAATGTATAATATAATTTTCCTTATCATAAGATTTACCTTCCTAATTTTGTTTTGCAGTTGTTTAATAATAAATTAGCTCTCATTCCTTAAGATTATTTGATAATTTATGAATCATACTGATTGATGATAGGTAAACCCTACTAAAAAGGAATATTTGCTGGAGATAATAATAATTTGCTAGAGAAACAGAGTGGTAATTTATAGAATTGCCTAGAACTCAGGAAGAATGGGGATTAAGTCCTACTTTTGATACATCCTAGTCCTGTAACCACCTGGCAAGTCACTGGACTTCTTAGTGCCTACAATCAACTCATCAAACCAATAAATAGCAGACATGTTGATAGAGAACTGGCCTTAGACCCAAGAAAAGTCCCATCTCAGACCTGTATGGGTTTTGTGATCCTAAGCAAATCATGTACCCTTCTCACTGCTCTAGCCAATAGTGAATAGAAATGGGGCCCATTAAAGTGTACATAAGGATCTTTGTGAACCACATATGCACTTAGAAAACCATACATTTATTAATGTGTATACTTTTATTAATACATCAGCATGTTAAAGTCAGATAGGAACTACATTTTAATTTGTTTTGGGCTGCACTGGTTCTAGAGTATTGTGGTTTCTATCCACATGCTTTGCACTTCTAGGCAACATTCTGAGATTACAAGTTGTAGAGAAAAGGCAATGTTCATTGGTGGAAGTTCTGTATATTATTAAAATCACAGATCCAGTCCATATCTCTTTCATCTTAATAATCATACTATTGTTTGTATTTATAGAGCACTTTTAAGTAATTTTAAGATTTTACCAAATCACTTTTAAAGCTTCTTTGTTGTTATATGTTCTGCCATTCTCATTTTGCTCATATGAAAATTGGACCAGAAAATGGTCAGGTGACTTGTTCATGGTCCCACAGAGGGAGGGATAGATTGGGGCAAGGCTATATTATTGAGCCATTTCAGCCATGACCTACTTTATGACCCCATTTGGAGTTTTCTTGGCAAAGATACTAGAGTGGTTTGCCATTTCCTTCTTCAGTTCATTTTACAGATGAGGAAACTGAGGCAAACAAGATATGTTATGTGTCTGGGTCCCACAGCTAGTAGGAGACTAAGACCAGATTTGAACTCAGGAAGATGAGTCTTCTTGACTTCAGAAGTAGCACTCTATCCACTATTGCACTGACCCTCAGATTCTCTCTATGATACAGACCAACTCACTCTTATTCTTCAATTAAACTATTCACTAGTGTTAAGTCTGTCTGTGTTGTCCACCGAAGCATTCTTTTTTGAAGGGAAGAAGATAACAGAGTCCAAATATACACAATTCAGAGAAATGTATTGACCAAGGCTTTGTTGCCATGGTTCCTAGGTGGCAGGATACCTTTGTAAGGACCAGCACTTAGGAACCAATGCGACTCTACATCCCTGGGACAGCTGGGAGCTCTTTTCAACCCTGTCACACTGCTACATTTTCAGTCTCACTTTATTAGTTTCTATTGCATTTGAAAAATTCTGTGTGTGACTTAGTTTCCTTACCTGCTCAACACTGTGAAGAATATATTTCATCTTGACTCCCTCATCTATCCATTCCCAGGGAATGTTGTGAAGACAAACCAAGTTATTATTGTCAAGTTCTTTTGCAAAGATCAAGTGCTATAGAAATGCCAAGTAAAGATGAATCCCCAAAATATGGATGTTTAGATTATGTTCTAAAAGTAATTTTTATGCTAGACCTCTATTGTTTGTTACTCAATACACATTTTCTCATAAAGATAATATGGTTTAAGTCACAAAATAGTAACTTTCCTTTATTTAACTCTTAGATGTGCTTAAATGGTACAATACTAATAGAGTAATAGATTCAGGGCTAGAAGGGACCCTAAAAGTCATCATGGCCAACCCTTTCATTTTACAAATAAGGCTACTGAGGAAAACTCATGACCAGTAAGTGTCTGAGGCAGAATCTGAACTGAGATCTTTATGATTCTATCCACAAAGAGTCCAGTACTCTACCCATAACTGCACTATATTTGTTCCATATGGGAATATATTTATAGTCGAAAAAGAACCTGACCTTCCTTTTATTCTCCCCACCTAACAAGCAATAAGGGCTCTGCCAGATCAGAATAGGGTATTTTGGAGAGGAAAGGACTCAAGCAGAATGGAGGATAGGAGGAAAGTGGTGAAGGATAGGGATGGGGATTCTGGTGTGGATCAAGAAGGCAACTGAAATATTTATGTAAGTAATTATTTATATAGGTAATGAACATAGGAGTTCATGTGTTAGTAAAGGAAGTTTTATGTAAACTTTAACTACATAAACACAAACTAGTTTTGTTAAAAGCAAGAATAATTTGGGCTGAAAGGTAAGGAATTGTAGGAGTAGGATCTTTGACAAGGTATAACCCCATCTCAGAACATTTTTTCATTTTGGTCTGGCTTCTCCAGTTTACCTCTATTATTTTCTTTTTCTAGGTGAGCTATCAGCCCACTAAAGCACCCCTCTTCCCTCATTATGAAGAGTGAATTAACCTGGGGTTATAGACCCCTCTTAAGGAAGGTCTATAAACCATGCACCTAAGGATAGATTTCAAGGGGTCCATGAACTTGGATGGAAAAAATTACATCTTTATCTTTATTAACCTCTATGTGAAATTTAATAATTCCTTCAATTATGAATTTAAAAAAATAAGCATCCCAAGAAGGCGTCCATTGGCTTTACACACTTCCAAATCAGTCCATGGAACACAAAAAGATTAAGAACTCCTGTATTAAATCACCCCCACCTTTCTATACCCAGGAGACCCTACTGGAGCAGTGTGACTCTCCACTGAGCAGATTTTCTTTTTGAGTCAAGGAGATGGAGGGCCAGGAACACACTCAGAAGGGATGATCATCTGCATGATAGGAATCTCAAGGATGAATCCCAGCAGTTTCTTTTTACTCCTCCCTGCTTGTCTCAATTCTTTCACTCATAATAGAAAGTTCCCTTGAGAAGCTGGAATGGATAGAGATATTATGAGGGGAGGGAAGCAAAGGCTTTGTCAGAGGATATAGAAAATACTTTTATACCTTCAGAAGCAAGAAATAATTGAACTTAGCATCTTACTAGGAAAAAAAGGAAATAGGCAGAATAGGAAGTCATCAGATGTATATATACCCCATGCCTGGCTTTTTCCTACTTGGAAGCAGTGGCTTCAAGTTGGATTGTAAATTCTGTCTCCTTCCTGTCATTTCCCCTTCTTCCCTTTCCCTCCACACAAATGGAATGAAGTTTCTGTGGCCTTTTCCCACATACAGCTTTATGTCCTAAGCTCTAAGGTCTCTCCTCTTTACCTCCATACTGATTTGTCCTAAAAAGTTGATTTAAGTCACTTTTCATTCTGCTTGATTTAGGTAGATTTTGTGGGTCTTGCGCCAAGCACCTGCATCATTAAGTAAACACCAGAACTTAGTCTTAATGGACAGAGGAAGGGGAGAACAGAAGAAAACTGGGTTTTTCTGCCAGAGTAGGGGAAATAGGGAAACTTTCATAGCCATTGAGCTACCTATCTGGGTTTCTTGATTTCCAGAAGTCTTTCACATAAAAGGGATATGGGAAAATTAGGTGTCTTATAGAAACTGGGTATTGCTTTTATTTAAAATATGGAGAAAAACCCCAAGGAAGACCTAAATATGAAGATATGGGTCATGGAGTCTCCCTTGCCTCCTTGCCTGACATTTACTAGGCGAACAAAGTTAAGAGGGAAGATTTTTCATTACTCTTGTTCTGTGGACTGAACATCTAGTTCCATCACTAACCAGGTACTTTTTAGAAACGTTAAATTCACAGAGGTCTATTTATTTCCAAGGCAGAGGGGGAGGAGGAGAAAGAAGACGGGTGGTCCGGACCTTCTAAACTTTCCATCCTCTATAAATAGGTTCAATTTTCTCTCGCTGTAGGTGGGACACAAGTTAGACTGAATTTTGACCTCTTTCCTCACCTGCTCACTTCTAATGAAGAACCAAAGTCAGAATGCATAAAAACACCTTTCCCTCCTATGGGCTTTGAGATGAGAGGAGGATCAGGTGATAGGAAAGGGTGATTTGCACAGCTAATAGGTCTGCCAGCTACTGGACAGCATCACTCAGCCTGTTCTCCTATAAATAAGTCTCCTCTTTTTTACCACAAAGATTTTATTCCCCACGGGGTGGAAAAGCTTCAAGGAAACATAACAGAGTTTTCTTTCTTTATTTTTCTATATTTATTCTATTTGATTTCTGTATAAAGTGAAGGGAGAAAAGTGCCTTTAAACCTTGAACACAAAAACCCAATTTAGTCTTTCAGGTATCAAGTAAATAGTAGGAAATTGTGGGCAACCATGGAAAATGTAGAATTTACTCATTCTGACCAAGCTGTCTTCCAACAGATGAACTTAAATTCCATGAAAAGAAAGAAAACAAACAATTCTCTGTTGCCTACTTAAGGATTTCTCAATAGCTATGCTTCTGCCTGTTTCCTTTCTGAGTATCCTCTGTGTCATATGGTTCTCTGACTCAACATAGAGTTAATGAAATGGTAAACACATCTGTTAACTGAATGGTTAACAACTCAAATTTGTTGTTCTTGTGAATAAGATACTTTAACCTTTCAGTCGAGATAATGGAAATAGCTAAGTGTGACACTTGATTTCATTTATTCACTCATTGTCTTTTTTCCCCACCCCAAAACCAAAAAATAAATGACCTCAGATTTGAGGTACTCTGCAAGTCACAACCCATTAAAAACCATAGCCCCCAAGCACCCCCTTAAATGTTTGTTTTTAGAAGCCAGTCAGTAGACATAGTAACTCAAAACAAAACACATCTTTTGAATGAAACGCTGAAGTAAAATGCTCTTTAGTCATATGCCCCAAAGAGATCAAAAGAAAATAGAAAAATGCCAAAACATTCATAGCAACTGAAAAGAAATTGTCTGACTATCAAATGGGGAATCAAACAAGTATAGGAATATAATGGAATATTATTAAGTTGGAAAAAATGACAAATATGAAAAATTCAGGAAAAAAATGAGATTTTATATAATTTTATACTTATATATTAACTGATATATTAATATATTATCTGATGAGATAATGAAATAAGCAGAACCTAAAGAATTATACATAATGACTATAATAATGAAAATGAAGCAAAACACTAAGAGAAAGATAAAATCTGATTAAATATAATAATCAATATTGGCTTCAGAGAATAAACAGTGAAACATACTTCCTTCCTCTTGGAAGAGAGGTAGCGGACTATGGGGGCAGAATGTTGCATATATTGCCAGATGTGGTCACTATATTAATTGTTTTTATTTAATTTTTTCTTTATTACAAGGGCCAAGTCATTCATATATATAAATGACTAGTAGATAAAAAACGAAAAGTAATAATCATGTTGTTTTAAGAAGAAAAGATCTTCCTAAGGACGTATTTGCTCTTTTACAAGTTACTCCAATACCAGTGGAATAAGGCACATACACAAACAGATATATGTAAAACATATAAGTCCAAGAGGACTTGGACCAGGAACCAGGTGGCAAGGGTATGTGTTTGGAATGTATGTGCACATTCTGGTCTGCTTATGTATTACAATAATATTAACATGGTGCTCTCTTGCATTGTCCCTGCTGTGTTTTTCTTTATTCTTTTCTGGACTTCAGCTCTTCCCATCTACTGATTCTCTGATCCTTTTCATCAAAGTGCAGTCACATAGAAAGCCTTTCCCTGGTGAGAAAAGGTTGAGTTCTTTTAATTTATAACACAATCCATGAGCTTTCATACCTCTCTAAGGGCAGCAGAACAAAAGCCAGACAGAGTGACCCTTCAAGCTAAGAGTGATTCTATTCTTTTGACCACCTATTATTGACGATTTGAAGGCTGTGGTTCTAGACAACCATCTGACTCAGAATTATGAAGATCTTCGTACTCCCATCTAAACCTTTGATCTACTTGCCCCACCCCCAAATCTCATTTTGGGGGGCTCTATCAAATGAAATCCACCAGAATTATATAGAAGTTGAAGTAACAAAACTGACTGACTTCTTTTTGAATGGCATTCAAATAAAGTTGAGTTAGAACAAAAGCTAAGCAAAAAAAGAAAAAATAATTGCCCAGAACTGGTGCATGTTATGTGTGTGTGTGTGTGTGTGTGTGTGTGTGTGTGTGTAGTAGACCTATGATTCACTAATAGAAGAAACATGCTTCTTAGTGAGAAAACTTCCTCTTCAAATGCAGATCAGTACTTTTTCTGTAACTTATAATCTAAAAAAGGTACTCAGGCATGGAAAGGTTAAATGACTTCCCCGGTCATCAGGATCTAAAAATGGGACTCCAATCCAGGTCAGCTCTCTATTTACTCTGCCATGCTGCTTCTCTCCTTAGGGCTATAGCTCAGAAAAATGATTACAAAGTACTTTTTGGAGGGTGCAGTAGAAAGGGTATGTTCTGGGTTCAAATTTTGGCTCTGCCACTTACTATGACTTTAGGAGAAGGGTGGTACTGGAAAAACCACTTGCTCTGCAGTTGCAAAGTCTACATTTGAATCCTACTTTGGATACACATTACTTGTGAAATCTTGGGCAAATTTCAGTTTTTCTAAGGACTTAGTTTCCTCTTTTGTAAAATGAGATCTTTAAATTCTCAGTCAGCTTTCAATCTGAAATCTCACTTCTAAAGACCATATATAAATAAGAGATTACTATAGGAAATGGGCATTATTAGATTCAAACTTAACCTATCTTTTTCCAGTAGAAGTTGGTGTAGATGGTCATTGAGTTTCCTTCTGGTAATGAATTATTGTTATTATGTGACTATATTGATGTTTCTTTGCTTTCCTTCTTCTTCTGTTTTTCTTTCTCAGTGAATGAAAGTATGGCAGCTTCTCAGTCTAAGAATATTCTCTTAGAGTATTCTGTGAATATAATACTTATTCTAAGGCTTAAATTGAGATACACTTTCATTAGTCACTTGTAGTCCTTACTAAATGAAGCAGCTTAGGATTTACCTCTGAATTTCTCCAGCTGCAAAAATATACACAAAAATGCAAAGAGACCTACAAAAGAATTCTGCCTGCCCTAAAGGAAATGTATTGGAAAATTGCAAAACTGTCCCCAAGATGTCTGTGTGAGAACCAAGGACAAAGTTTTTAAGTGTCGGGGAAGAAAGGAGTACCAGGCAGATTTTATGAAGGATGGGACATTTGAGTTAATGCTTAAAGGATGGGTGTCATTTCAGCAAGTAATGAGGGAGGGCATTCCATGCACAAGGCATAATATGAACTAAGGCATGGGAGTAGGAAAACCTGGAACATGTTTGTGGCTCTCCTAACTGGAGCTATATTTCTGCTTCCAAACTGAAAGAAACATTGCCTTGTGCTATAGCTGCAGGTGTGGGCTGTGCTCGCTTTGTGGAATATCAATGACCGGCAATTCTTTGCCAGTGATGCAATCTGCTACAGATATGACAGTTCCTACTGTCTGTCAAACTCTCTCCTGAGGTGAACAAGCCAGTCAAAAAAGCGCAAAATCTTGTGTGGATTTGGCACCCACAGCTTCGGGATCCCTCAGTTAAAATCTAAAGATTGATCTCCTCTGATCATTGACCAAATGAACAACCTTAGTCTCTCAAGGGGACTCACTCAGGAAAGAAAATTGACCATTGACTACATAGGGCATTGAAATGTAATCATGATGGCATCTAGATTGCTTAGGTTTATGGGGAGAATTCCTGTCATTTTGAAGTGGATTTGGCATCATTTTCTCAGTTGAAAACAATCAACCTGCTCCTTGGAGATAGGCTGTTGCTGTAGTAACTCAGCAGCAAATATTGGACAAAAGAAAGAGATATTGAGGATGGACAGAGTTGTGAGGTTCCCAAACCCATAGGAAGCAATTTTCCCATCTCCTTGTCCTCATTTTTCCCCATCTCTCCCAATGTCTTTATATAAGAACAAAAAATTAGTTGTAGGCTCATAGATTTAGAGCTATTGAAATATTTTACTCCAACTTCCTCACTTTACTGAAACCTATGTAGGTGAAACAATTTGTTCAAAGTTATGCAGAGGGCCGAAAGAGAATTTGAACCCAGATCCAGCAAACCTCTCATGATGCTATATTGCTTCTTGTTATATTCATATTTATTCTGTTTCTCATATTACTCACAAAGACTTTCCTTATTAATATTCTGCAGCCTATTTAAACTTATTCTGGTATCAATTCAGCATCCTTTGGACTCCCAACAGCTGTGATTTGTAGAGAACGTTGTTCTGTGATTCACAACATTAGAAGAGAAAATTATTGTTTAAAAACAAAAAAGATGTGCCTTTGTGGCAGGAGCACTTGGAATCATTGAAAGAACTTGCCATTTTCTCCTTTGTGGCCAAGCTAGATCTTCTCTTCCTGGTCGGTTATGGGCCCATCTGCCATACTTGCCCAAGGCAGAGGTATTGATGAGTTCATACCTTGATAACTAAAGATATATCATCATCTAGGTAAAAGATGCTCTATTCCTCTTATCACTCAAGGAATCTTCCTCCCTTCCTATCATAAGGATTTTCTTAAAATTGTCCCTAAGATCTCCCATTGCATGCAGAGTTGTCTTCACTCATCTTGATCTTTATCTGATCACTGGACCCAGATGGCTCTAAAGGATAAATTGTGGCAGATAACCTTGTATAGCCCTCTCTCACTTAAATCCAATTCACTTGCATGTTATGGCAAGTCATTTCCCTGATGTTATGATCTTCTTCATTGAATGAAGGACAAATAACAATTCATAAATGTCAGCCAATAGTCAATAAACTTTTATTAAATGCTTACTATGTGATAAGTACTATGCTAAATGTTAGAGATACAAAGAAAGGCTTGTCAGTCTCTGTTCTCAAGGAGCTTATAAAACAGGGAAAGGCAACACATAAAAAGAAGTTAAAAGGGTAACGGGACATGATGGAATCCTGAACCTAGGATAGAAAATGATCTGAAGAGGTATGAGTTACTAAACTGATTTTGTTTTGCAGAGTAATGAGTTTCTCGAGATTGTGAAATCCAAGAAGTTGGTAAGGTGGGAACTGATAAAGTGAATTCCCTGAATGCCCTCCTTAATGGTAGAGAACTAGCCACTGGTGCATTGAAGATTCACAAAGTGCCTCTTTGAGCAATCTCTTAAGACTCATAGATGTTATCTCTTCTCTACTCCTTCCCTTAAAGAAACAAAAGGGGTCTTTATCCAAAGAAATACCCAGCGAATTTCTTTTACTTCTTCATGCATGGATCTGATCATACTTCTCTACTTAAAAATCTCCAACGGATCCTTACTTCTTTCTCTGTAAAAATTCAAATCCCTTTCCTTTCCTGGTCCTCTGCAACATGATGCTATCTGATTTTTCCAGGCTTATAGCTTACTCCATCATACATTCTATATTTTAGTTGTCAAACTAGACTATTCCTTGTTCTCTGAGTACCTACAAGTTCCTATCTCATTGCTTTTGCTTATAGTTCTCCCTCACTTAAACCCAATTCACTTACAAGTCATGACATCATCTTCCTGATGGATCCTCTTCGAGAATGAAGGATAAATAACAAACAAACCTTAAACTTAAAACATCCCTTCTTTTCTTCTGCTAACTTTTTATTTCAATCTATTATTAGTCTGTAACTTCCACAAGAGCCCATTTTAATTAGATTATCAGTTAGTTGGTTTATTAGTTAATTACTATTAATTATTCCTATCTCAAACTTGGCATAGTACTTTGCACATAACAGGTGCTTAATAAATAAATGTTGATTTGTTGTGGAATCGAATTGATAAATTAATCAATAGAATATGTGCTCTTATGATTATTGACAGGATTGTTATTTAATATTAACTTAGTGATAAGTAAATAAAATATGAAAGACTGAATGAACCATAAATATGCCATATTTACTTTACCTTTCAGGAAAATAGTTACACAGGGCAATTTTCTTTCAGTCCACAAAATTCAAACACAGAAAAAAAAATGGAGTTAAGTATTTGTATAGCTTCTGCTATGGGTAAGGCAAAGTGCTTTACAAATATTATCTCATTTAATACCTGAATAGTAGGTGCTGTTATTTTTTGCATTTTATAGATGAGGAACCCGAGGCAAACAGAATTAAGTGACTTGCCAGAGTCACATAGATAGCAAGTATCTGAAGTTGGATTTGAACTCAGGGTTTCCTAACTACAGGTCTGGCACTCTATACACTACCCTTTTGCTGTTTCTTGATAGTCCTACGATCCTATATGATCCTATAATCAAACTTCTGCCATTGAATCTTTCTTTTCTTTTTTTTATTTCAGTGGTATTTTATTTTTCCAAATGCATGTAATGATAGTTTTCAACATTCATTTTTGTAAGACTTTGTGTTCCAAATTTTTTTCCCTCCCTCCCTTACCTCCCCAAGACAGCAAGTAACTTGATATAGGTTAAATGTGTGCAATTCTTGTAAATATATGTCCATATTTGTTATGTTGTGAAAGAAAAGTCAGAGCAAAAGGGGAAAAACCATGAGAAAGAAAAAAAGGTATAAATATTATGCTTCATAGATCTTATTTTCATTAAAATTTGGCCTTCTTGCTATTCTTGTTTTCTTATGTATTTTATCATAAGCTTTTAAAAACAGGATTCTAAGGAGTCCATAAGCTTTGCCAGCTGCCAAAAAGGTACATGGCAGAAAAAGGTTAAGAATCCCTGTTTTAGGGTTTTGTATTTTGGGTGAAAGAATTAACATGGCCAATATATGACAGTTACATCATTTCCTAGAGCCTTGTGACTGTACTGAGTCTTCTAATTCAACAGTATGGACATAAAAACAGCTCTGGGTAACCTGAATCAGGTCAGGTACAAGGTACAGGAGGACTTGTGGATAGCTTGTTTTACTATCACTAGCTCATGGTCATACTTATATAAGAATGTTTTAATAGGCAGAAGAATACTAACATTTATAGAGACTTAGGCTATAAAGTAGTTCCTGGACTGAACGGGCTGATAGAGAAGGGGAAAATAAGAACAGCCAATATTTTAAGATTAGCAAAGTTTCTACATTATCTCATTTCATCCTCATAATAAATGGGAGGCAGCTGCTATTATTATTATCATTCCCATTTTAGAAATGAGGAAACAGGCTGAAAGAAGTTAATTAATTTACCAAGGATTACATAGCTATTAAATGTCTAAATCAGGATTTGAATTCAGATATTCTTAATTGACTCTAGCCCTCTCATCTCTATACCATCAAGGTACCACTAAAATAATACTAAGGGAGAATGGTGATGTAACTGACTGAAATAGAAGACAGAAAGGGGGAAGGTGTTAGAGAAGGAAATGTTTGGTTTGGCATAGATTGAGTATGAAGTGATGCAGAGAAATCAAGGTGAATATATCTAGTGGGCACTTTGAGTAATGGGTATGAAGCTCTGGAGAAAAAAAAAGTAGCACTAGAGATTAAAAGTTAGATGTAATGAAAAATGTGCAAATATATATATAAAAGAATTGCACATGTTTTAACATATATTGGATTACTTGCTATCTAGGGGAAGGGATGAGGGAAAAGGAAGGAGAAAAATTTGGAACACAAGGTTTTGCAAGAAACTATCCTTCTATATATTTTGAAAATAAAGGTTGTGTGTTGATCAATTATGAAAGACTTTGTTCGTCTCAGTGATTCAGTGATCCAAGGAAATTCCAATGAGCTTTGGATAGAAAATGTCATTCACATCCAAAGAAGGAACTATGGAGATTGAATATAAATCAAGACATACTATGTTCACTTCTTTTTTCTGTTTTTTTCTCTCCTGTGATTTTTCTCTTTTGTTCTGATTTTTTTTTCTGTCAATATGTTTTATAAAGAAATGTGTATTAATATATTGGACTGCTTGCCATCTAGGGAAGGGGATAGGGGTAGGAGGGGAAATTGGAACACAAGGTTTTGCAAGAGTTAATGTCAAAGATTATCCATGTATATGTTTTGAAAAATAAAAAGCTTTAATAAAAAACTATGATAATTAAAAAAGAAATGTGTATTAAGCAAAATAAAACAATTAATAAAAAAGAAGTTAGGTGAATGTAGAAAACAAATGGCTTCTTAGGAAGGAATGAGATTGTCAAGGGAGGGAATATAAAAAGAGAATATAGATGAATGTTGATGACAGAGCCTTGAGGAACACCAACATTAAAGGGTTAGGAAGAGGAAAAAGAGAAATTGAAGGATAAAAAGGAGTTAGAGAGATAAGAGATCCAGGAGAGTTGACGATTTTAAGAGCCAAAAGAACAACATGTAGCTAGAAGAAGAGAGTGGTCAACAGCATTAAATATTTCAGAGAAATCAAAGAGGATGAAGACTGAAAAAAATACTTTTGGATTTGATGATAAAGAGATTGTTGGCAATTTTTGAAAAGAGAGCATCAGTGGAGTGATGGAGATTAGGACAAAGTGGAGAGAAAATTGTGTCATCAGATATAAACTCCCTTTTCAAGCAATTTGCTGGTGAAAGAAATAGCCTGATGTAAAAAAAAAAAAAAAGGAATTTTTAGTATTGGGAATACATTGGAGTAGGAATAATACTGTTTCCACCCTTTGTCATGCCCATTAAACAGTTGGCCATTGAAAAATTGGAGAGAACCTACATGCTAATAGGGAAAACAATCTAGAATTTCCTGGACTCTAGTAGCCAAATATTTCCCTGGAGCAAACTATCCAGAGTTCCCAGATATCTTTGCATGGCCCTTCCTTTCTCTAATGTGCAGTTTAAGCACATTATTTCTAGAGGGTAAAAGAATAAGGCATTTTTTGGTAGAATGGTTTTTCTATCACCACTCAATTCATAACCCTATCTATTTACACTGCAACATTATAAGGCTCACCATCCTCTATATTTAATGTTTGTACATTCACGTCTACAAATATTGTTTAAAGTGCCTCACTGCTATATATAATTGAGAGCATTGGCTCACTCCTATTCTGGACTAGAAGGTATATGAATTCCTTCCAATTCTGAAATGCAACGATTCTATTCCAAGCCCCTGCTGCAGGTGCTAAGTACTCTTACCAGATGAGCTATTTGTAAATTGACTTGTGATTTGTAATAGGCAGAGAGGAAAAACAGCAGCCCTCTACAAACCAGTCTTCAGTGACTAAGGGCCAGTGCTCAAGTGATCTTACAGATGTATTCATAATTAATAGGGCTTCAGGTAATTACATTTTAACTCAAAATTACTCATATAAGCTTGAAATTTCATTTAGCAATCTCAGATAGGAAAATAGGATGCTCCACAAAAATTTGCCTTTGGGGGGAGAAATCTTTCATCTTTAAAATTAATAAAATTCATGCTCAAACTTAGCTACAGACTCTCAACTAGATAGTAGAATTAAGGTGATGTCTTCAGCTATTTAGGAGCCAATAGAAAATGAACCATGGAAGTAGGGACCTGGCCCTTTGTTAGTTGAATGCAAATTGGGAGTCAGAGATGGTCCCCAGTAGTGAGCAGGTTGAGGAAGGATGTAGATCATTTTAGGAGAAGAGATTTCCTGGGTTGTTTGAATCAGTAAAGGTACACATGTATACTTCTTAGACTCATTTATTGATGGATACATAAAGGCTAGAAAAACAATAAGAGGCAATGTTTTGTGTGTCAAAATGAATCCCTGATGTTTCTCTAATCTTCTAAAAAGAATAGTGGAGATATTAATATCACCATGGGATGAATTCTCTATCCTTGAAGTCTTTTTGTTCCATTGTCAGAGAATGAAACTTGTTCATTTGTCTGAACCACAGATAATAGAATCATAGATTTAGAAAAGGAAGGAACCTAGGAGACCACGGAGACCACCCCCTTCATTCCCTATTGTCCAGAGATTCAGAGAAATGATGTGATTTAATCAAGATTAACCTCCTTGAAGCTACAAAGACTGATTCTGGATTTAGCAACAGGGGTCATAGATAATGACCCTACTTGTTCTTAGTCATTTTGGGTAAATCATTCAATTTTGCTAATTTAATTTAGAAGTAACTAGATGGCCCAGTGGACAGAGAGCTAGAACCTGGAGTAAAGAAGGTCTGAACTCAAATCTGGACTCTCACACTTATTATTTATGTGACTCTGAATAAATCACTCTAACTCTGCCCCAGTTTCCTCATCTGCAAAATGGAATTAATAATAGCACTCTTTGTGTTGTTACAAAGATTAAATGACATAATATGTATTAAAAAATTTTGCTATTATCTTTGTCATCTTTATTTCCCTCAACTAAAAAATGAGAGTAAAAGGAATGCTGGAATATTGGATAAAAGGGGACCCTCAAAGTCAGGAATACCTGGCTGGATTCCAGAGCTCATTCAGTTCCCCCAGTTATGCAATAAGTTGGAACAAGATGCTAATCTTTTCAGTAAAGTCCATGTCTACACTGACACATACTTACACTGATGAAATTTCAAGCCTGGACTAAAAAAGAAGAGTAGGGGTAAGGGTGATGGAAGTGAATAATAATATAGTATTTACAGCATATAGTGAATAATAACATGGTATTTGTGAGGATTAAATGAGATAATAAGAAACAAAACTTTGTAACACGAAATTCTACATAAATGTAAATAGTTTCAGTAATGGTGGTGGTGGTGATAGTAATGGTGGTGGAAATAGTAGCAGTGGTAGTGATAGTGGTAACAGTAATGGTAGTGGTAGTAGTGGTGGTAATAATAGTGGTAGTGGTAGTGATAATTGTAGTAGTTGTTGTTGCTACTGTTGTTAAGTCTGTCTAGTCACTGGACTATTTTGTGGAGAACTATCAAAATGTCTTTCTTCTGAGGGAATCAGGCTCTTTTGGGATTGAGCTACCTTGTATCTTTAAGTGGCAACTACCCACATACACTGATGCATACATTTTGAGATAACTGCAGCAGATTTGCAAAGTAAAAGCTAAGTTCAAAGTCTTGGTGGCAAGGGAATGTTTGGAAGGTACAAAGCCCTCTCAGGGAAGTGATGTTTTGGGCACTATTAGTAAATTATCAAACAAATGATCTTAATGTGTGCCCAGAGTAGGTTCAAACATTGAGAGTTGGGGCGTAGAATAAATAGGATATGATGGCTGCTTCAAGGAGACTCTAGTCTACTTTGGAAACAAATTGTTAAAGAGCCACACTCCAAGAAACAAGTGAACTATACATAAAATGTGTATGTAACCCATTTTCCTAGGACTTCAAACTCTAGGTTTACATGGCTCTCAGTTTAATCTGAAGGGTTTCTCTAGAATTAATATGCCCAGACTTGTGTTTTTTTTTAAGAAATTCAAACAACTCATTGGAACATCAATATTGAAATTTAAATACTTTGACCACATATTTGGACTTATAAGAAAAGACCCTGCTATTGGAAAAGAATGAAAACAAAAGGAAAAAGGAACAGCAGAGGATGGAGAGATAATGTTGTGGAGATAATGAACATGAGCTTGAATAGATGGAAGGGTCTGGCATGCTATATAGTCCAAGGTCACAAAGAATTGGATGCAACTGAATGGCTGAACAACAAAAAATGATGCACATTTTCCTCCCACCCAGAAATCTCTGTGGAAACATCAGAATTTGGTTCACTTTTAGCTCTCCCCAACAAACATTTTTTTTTCCCTTCTCACAAGCAATAGAGGCTACCAATTTCAAATATTTACACTTTATTACAAGACATGTATGGAAAGTAAATATGGCACCCATTACATTGAATCTAAGTTTCATTCCTACAGTTCAGTTCATAGTGCCTGAAAAAGATTCATGATGCTAGTAGGTATAAATCGCCCAAATATAGAGTTGATCCTGGAGACAGTTCAGTATCAATAACTCCATGTCTCCTGCATAGTGGCTCTTCATTTGCTCTGCTTTTGGGCATTTGTTTTCATTCCCCATTTTGCCTTAGACACGTCTGCTTGCCTTTTGGAGAGGGTCTCTAGATGCTGGAGATTACTTTCACCTTTCTCATCACTACCATCTCCTAGATATTAGCTCCCCTCTTACATGGAAGCCCCTGTCACCCAGCAATCCTTTTTTATTCTTTTCTGGAGAGAAAGTGAGTCATTCCCTTATCAGTGCATGCATCTTCCTGACTCCCTACTTTCCCCTTATAATGAAAAGAAAAGAAATAGAGGCCTGAATGAGGCTGTTGAGCGTATTTGCTGTACAATGAAGTATTCTTTTGTGTGGCATAAATAGCCACTCCAACAAAAGAGAGTTCAGAAAAGAAGTGGAAACTCGGTGTCTGACCCCTGGGTGTTCAGCATCTAAAGCAGGTGACACAAAAATGAAGAGACACATACCAATCACATCTGTTGCATTGTAAACTGTGTTAGGTCAGGGACCTCAAGTTCTCTTAAGTTTTGTTCCCCTAGTACCTTTAGCATGGAGTAGAGAACTCTACACTCAATAATTATTTAATTTATATCATACTTAGCCCATCCAGTACTGTTCTTCATCCAAGATGTTTTATTGATCTCCCTTCCCCTTGTATCTATTCTGAAATGGTTTTCAACAGCACTGTTAGTAAAAGCTCAGCCATCTGCAGTCTTGTCCAGTTCTCCTTGTGACTAATGGCATGGCTTTACTAGGGAGTAAGAAAGCAAGGAAGGGATACTTTCTGAGAATATGAAATTTAGAACAGCTGGTTAACCCAGAGAAGAATTAACTTCCCAGCCTAGGTCTCCTTAGCAACATGCAGCAACCAATGGAGCCAAACTAGACCATAAATAACTATATTTTACATTTATATATTGGTTTATGATAAACAAAATATGGAAGAAAGAACACTGAATCAGATTTGAATCTTGACCCTGTTTCGTAGGACCTATAAAGCCATTAACCAGTCACTATATTTTTCTAAATTGTGTCACATTGGACAAATCTCCTAACCTCTGAGCATTTTCCTTAACTTTAAAATGTCCTTTGAGATTCTTTTCAGATCTGGAACTATGATCCTACAATCCTTTGAGAAGTCTTCTCCCATCCTTCCAGGTGTGAGAACTCTCTCCTTCTTTGAGCCTCTTTACCTGTTGCATCCTAAAAGACAATAAACTCCTTGAGGTCAGGGATTATTTTCATCTCTCCAACACTTAGTTATTGGTAGATTCTTAATAAATACTTGTTGAATTCAATTGATGAATAGAGCTGATCTTGGGGGAAATCTATAACATGAGAAGGAGGCATGAAAATAATCCTTAAGCAGGAACATTATGACAAATATTATACTCCCCTATCTTCAGGGAAAAGATATTATCGTTTTCCAAAGATGGCTAGTCCCAAGCAAAGAGCATTGGCTCTAGAGTCAGAGAACTGTATTCAGATACTGCCTCTAAGAATAGCTACAATCATGTTGAGCAAATTCTTAAATCCTGCTGAGTCTTGGTCTCCTCATCTACAAAATGAGGGCTTGGATGACCTTATAAGGTCCTTTCCATCTCAATGGCTACATTTGGATAAACACACAAATACATGTAGATAGACATATGTAATACATATATGTATGTTAATATAGTACATCTTACATATCATTATATTTAGGAATGCATATGTATTATATAACATATTACACATAGTAATGTATCTTGCATCCATATATATACACACACACATATATATATATATACACATATATATAAAATACATAATTTTTATTTCCTCAGTTTAAATCCATTCTATAGGAAGATTCAATAATAAAAGCTCACATGGCATTGCTTTAAAATTTACCTCTCCCCTCCCCCACCAAAATTCATACTTTTTTTGTATTTTGCTACTACTTATGAATCAGGTATTATTTCTTTTCACAGTTGAAAAAAACCAATCAAAGTTTTCTAAATCCTAATCTACTTCTTTCCTCACTATACCATGTCTCAGCAACTAGTAATCATAAGAGAGATTGGTACATTGTGTCCTAAGGGGGTTGAGATATAGAAAGTCATAGATTTAAAACAAATTGAAGTGAAATTTAGAGGGCAGAGATTCTAACCCCTTTATTTTATAGATAAGGAAATTGAGGTAGATGGGGGTTAAATAATTTGATCAAGGTCACAAAGGCATGAGTGTCCAAGGTGGGATTGGAACTTGGATTTTCCTGACTCTGAGTCCAGGTTCCTGTCCATTATAGCATTCTTCTGCAGAAAGGTACATACGCAGCTATCCAACTCTGTTTTTCTCCCTCCTCCAGCTTTCCTTAAAACCAGGTAATTTCCATGAAACACCATCTGAAGGGAGCACTTTGTGGTCTACATGGCTTCACCACTCAGCTCCAAGTGTTAAAAATAGTCCTTCAGGAATTCAAACTTAGCATGGACTGTTCACATAAAGGTCCCTTCTCTGTACCAGATATGACCTAAGAACAGAGAGCAAAAAAACTCAGGATCCACTTTCTCAAATGAAAAATGAAGCCTCATTAACACCACTTCCACTCATCCTGTGGTCTTTTTTTCTTTGCTTTGCTATTTGGCAGCAACCCAGCACCGGCTTCTCTCGGGACTTTGGATGCCCCAGGCAATTATATTCAGGCTATTAAAATAGATCTGGTGAAAGTGACATCCCATGAAATTGGTGTGGGGAAAACAGTGAGCTAGATATGTCTGAACAATCAATACCAGCCTTGGCAAGGTTTTCTACTGACGAAAAGGATTTTTTTAAAACCCCAATAAGTTGGAGTTGAAAACCACTTGCTACTTTTCCCCAATTGCCCTAGTAAGAGAGAGGCTGCTAATTGTTTTTTATTCCACAATTAGGATAAAGCTTAAAAATGCAAATATCCTGGGAAGAAGAAGCAGACAAACCAGTTTTAGCCAAAGCATAAATGCCCAAGAGACAGTGAGATGGAAAGTTGACACTGGAGTCAGGAAGAGTTCATCCCTGTTTCTGACACTTACTACCTATGTATCTATGGACAAGTTTCATGTTTGTCTGTGTATCCTCAGCTTTATCACTGTAGTTGGTACCAAATTGGTACTTAAATAAATTGAACTGAAAATAAGATTCATAATTTTTCCAGGATCTAGGTTTGGCTTTCTCAGATCTTATCTTTCTATGATACATCCCTAAGGAATTCAGTGACTTGAGAAGAGACCTGAGTTATCCTTTTTTTTTTTTAATAAACATCTGAGACATAGAAAAGTAAAATGACTTGTTTGTGGGATCAAATGGAAAAGCATTTATTAAATACTCATTGTGTGCCAAGCACTCTGCAAAGTGTTTCAGAGAGAAGATCAGGTAACTTCTTTCAAGTAGTTTGTATTCTAGTTAGGGTAGACAAACATATAAAAAGTTTTAGTTTCAAGATAGATGAAATGACCAAGTAGTCCTTAGGATGCAACTGCAGGATGAATAACAGAGTCTTTGAGAGTATAACAGGCCATAAAACAATGTGTAGGAGGGGAAATCTGTAAGGGTGTAATGGTAGGATAAATGGCAAGGTCCACTATCTTATTAGAAGTATTTCTTTTGGTGATTCCCTGCTTATCCAAATGATTTAAGTGACTATATAACATCCATTGATCATTGGGATATAGTAGTGGATCCAAAGGTGGGAATGAGGCAGGGCTCTGAGTTAGTTTCAGCATGATGCTCAACATCCACTTAGGAGCAAAAATCAAGTACCTGTTGCTGAAAATCAGGAAAGACTTCCATCAAGAAGCAGCACAGAGTTGAACCTTAAAAAAGGTGAGGATTTTAAGAGGAAAAGATAAAGAAGAACTATTTTCTAGAAATGGAGAAAAGATTGTGCAAAAGCAGAAAGTCAGGAGTTACAGGATTGACTTTAGGAAATAGCAAGTTTATGAAAAGGAGTAATATTGCACATATTTAGAAAAGTTATTATACTTTTATTATTATATAATGAAGGGTTTTAAAAGCCAAGATGAGGGGCTTATATTGTATCCTAGAGAAAATAGGAGCATTTTATCTTGAGCAGGCAAATGGCATTTTCATTTAAGTGCTTAGGAAGTGTATTTTGATAGGTGTATAAGGATGAATTAAAGAGGAGAAAAGACTAGAAGCCAATTAGAAGGTTTTCCAATAGCTAAGGCAAGAGTTAAGAAGTGGTGAGGAGAGCAGCTAGATGGTGCAATGGATAGAGACCCAGCCCTGAAGTCAGGAGGGGCTCAAATGTGATCTCAGACAGTTAACATTCCCCAGCTGTGTGATCCTGGGCAAGTCACTTAAACCCAATTACCGCAGCAAAAAAAAAAAAAAAAAAAGTGATGAAGAGCTGAACCGGGTTGATGATACTATGAATGGAGAGATGAAGTAGAATCAATGAAACTTGGCAAGGAATTGGATATTGAGGGCAAAAGCAAATTTGAGGATGATTCCAAGGCTTCAAACCTGGATGGATAGAACAATGTTGTATCTTTTAAGAGAAGTAGAGAAAGTGATTATGGAGTAAGTTTTGATATGGATTTGTTCTCTAAATCCTAGGATAAGAGAACCAAGGAGCACTCCTTGTATCAGAAAGGAGACCATCTTAGGACAATGAAAAATAAAGAAGAATTCTTAATACATGTTTTATTGTGTTTTTAAAAATATTTGTATTTACTTTATTAACTATTTCCCAATTACATATAACAATTATTTGAAATTTTTTGAGATCCAAATTCTTTTCTTCTCACCTTGCTTCCATCCTTGAGAAGGCAAATAATATGATTTTGATTATACATGTGAGATCATGCATGGTTCGTCATTACAAGGATTTAGCTGTACACTTGATGAAATCATATGCCTGAAATATATGTCTTGCAGGAGGTATTCTAAACCTTTTCTATCTCTTTAATCCTCTAATTCCAACCCTTTCTCATCAGATGGTCCCATTTACTAATATTCAACTGTAAATCTCCACTGCCCACAACATATGAATAGAATTTCTCAGCTGCTTCTTTGTCTGGACCCAGATTGTCATCACCAACAATGTATTAAGCATTAGCTATGGAATCTAGTAATCTGCTTATCATCATGTAAATGTGATCTCCAATATTCAATTAAAGCATTTGTGGAGAGCATTCTTTATGCAGAATACTGTGAAAAGTGCTAGGGAAATTATAAGGTTTAGATAAGGTAACTATCTGTCCTCATGGAGCTTGCAATCTAGGAAGGGGATGTTGCACAATGGAGTAAGTACCAAACACAATTAATTATGATAAATGCATTGGAGAGGTAGAAAAAACTGGCAGTAATGAAAAATTTGAGGAATCTAGAAAAGATTTTGAGTTAATTCCTGTTTGGAGCTTTTCCTTTACCAGAGTGAGAGACTATTAAAAAAAAAATGGTCTCCTAGTGATTCCAGAGAGCTTGGTTTAAGAAATCTGGTATTCCAGTGATAGAGAAAGCTGGGGGGAGAGGTGCCCAATGCCCTGAGTGATTAATTGACTCTTAGATAAGTTTCTTTGCAATGAGAAGGATAGCACGCTTGTCCTTCTTCTGGTACTAGGCAGTCTTTTCTTAATTAATACTCATTAATAAGGTCATGAATGAGTAGAAAGCAAATGAGTGTAAGCAGCAATCACATAGAATTGAGCATACAATTCCCATACTGTCGAAGTGGATTATCATGGTAATGTTCTAGGAAGGGAGGGCTTTTGAGGGAAATACAATCCTGTAAATCAGATTGCTGACCTGCAAAGAGAAAGAAGATCATCAAAAAAGGAGAATCATGGGATATGGACAGAGACAAGCTCTTTCCCACCTAGCCTGAAATCCCATAACCTGGCCATTAGACTCCATACCAGTGTAGTTTATCATATTAGTGAATGCATTTTCAAATTCAATTACACTGATGCTGGAAATGGCCCCTTGGATGCTGTTAATCTCTGGGAAAGAATTATACCAGGTCTCTAAAGCTTCCCATTTCTAAACCCAATCTCCAGCATTATTCTAAAGGTTAATTTAAGATCCATCGTCCAAGAAAGAAGTTAAATATAAGAATTGTCCTCCCCCACTTGACTGACTGAGGGGTTTATCAGTGTGTAGGAGTTCATTAGTTTTAATTAGTGTAATCACTAATGTTGCATTAACAGTTTAGTGAGGGAAAGTAATTACTCACACATCCACTGTATTAGATAGGAAGATGAGAATTCATTTTCCAAGACCATTAACATTTCAGATTAACATTGCCTCGATTAAAAAACACTTTTTCCCAGTCACCATTTCGATGACCTGCTTACCCACAGATAGTTTAAATTAACCATATCTTTCATCAAGAGAAGTGGAGAGAAAAAGTAGAATGGAGCCCAACTTGATTATTTTATAATCCTACAGCCACACAGCAAGAGTAGGAATCTTGATTAGTTCATAATGTCCTGCTTGATTTGCATAGTCATTGGGTTCACTCTCTGTGCTGGGGATTATAAACTTGGCTACATTGTTACCCAGAAGCAATAAAACCCAGTGAAAGCAAGAAGACAAAAGAACAGGCAGGCAAATCTAGATGGATTAAATGCTCCCTGGTCCAGGAATGTGTGGGGCTCACTGTTAGCAGGATTAGGGTTCATTATTCTTTCCATCAGGAACTATAGCTATTATCTTGGTTCATAGAAGATCTTGATTTAAATTAAAACACATCACCACCGCTGCCAGACCAATGGCCTGTCAGAGCCACTCCAATGCCGACAGGACCAAAGGTCTCTCCAGTCTTCCCTTTTAAATCATGGAAGGTCAAATGAAATGGAATAGGAGCCATTTTCTCTGAACTAGAAATCCCCCCCTTTCCTCAGCCTTCATCCTTCCACACTGTCTTAAGTCCTCATGACAGACACATCATTTTCAAAGTCAGACACTCAGATATTTTTTTTCTTTTGCAGGCTATTGGCTGTGACCATGGAGTCTTAGGCCAAGGACACTGGCACCTCTTCCCTGGGGTCTGATGAAAAATAAACATGGCTCTGTCCTAAGGCTGCTGCCTCAGAGGCTACAGGGCAAGATGTGGAAGGAAGAATCAGGAGGTCTGTGGGGACAGTTAATTAGGCTGAATGCCACCAGTTCTCTCCATCCAAAAGGAGTGCCTCATATTTGCTTAATTCCACACATTTTTTCCCTTTTCTTTTCTTATTTTTTGCTGAGGCAATTGGGGTTAAGTGACTTGCCAAAGTCACACAGCTAGGAAATATTGTGTCTGAAGCCAAATTTGAAAGCAGGGCCTCCTAACTCCAAGACTGCCCCACACAGTTTTCATAATACTTGCATATATATGATACTGCTCAGGGATAGAATATTAGTAATAGAAATGCAATTACTACCAATTATGTGGCATTTTATAACTTGCAGAGAAATTTATAAATACCTCATTTGGGTGCTCAGTAATTTTGGGAAGTAGATGATTTTATTATTGGTATTCTACAAATGAGGAAACTGAGGCAGATAGTGATTAAGTGACTTGCCCAGGCACATTGCAAATAAGTAACAAGGCAGGATTCAAACTCAGATCTCTCCCTGTCTTCAGGTTCTATAACTGTTCACTGCACTATCTGACTGTTAGATTAGGCATTGTTATCTAAATCTATAATGCTGAAGAAGAGGATGCAAGATGTAATGGATAGAGAATCCATGTTGGAGTTAGGAAGAGCTGGGTTTAAGTCTTGAGTCATACTGTCTGTATGACCCTGGAGAGGTTATTTGACCTCTCAATGTACCAGAAAACTTTCTAGGATTATAGGTAGAAGAGAAAGTGGCAGTTTATAAAGAAAGAAGGAGTTTCCTCAATGGTAATTTCTTAAAACAATATAACTACCAGAGGCTAGGGAAAGAAAGACAAAGCAAAGCAAGGCAAAGAAAGGCAAGGGAAGGGAAGGGAAGGGAAAGCAAGGGAAGGGAAGGGAAGGCAAAACAAGGGAATCCAAGTCAAGAGAAGGGAAGGCAAGGCAAAAGAAGGGAAGGAAAGCAAGAGAAGGGAAGGGAAGGCAAAGCAAGGGAAGGAAAGCAAGAGAAGGGAAGGCAAGGCAAAAGAAGGGAAAACAAGGCAAGGCAAGAGAAGGGAAGGGAAAGGCAGACAAAGTAATCTAGGGGAAAATAAAACAAAAAAGGGAAGGGAAGGGGAAAAAAGAGAAGGAAAGGGAATGCAAAACAAGAGAGGAAAAGGCAAGATAAGGCAAGGAAGAGAAGGGAAGGAAAAACAAGGAAAACAAACAGAAAAGGGAAGGCAAGGCAAACAAGGAAAAGGAAGGCAAGGCAAAAGAAGGGAAGGGAAGGCAAAGCAAGCCAAGGGAAAGCAAAACAAAAGAAGGGAAGGGAAGGCAAAACAAGAGAATCCAAGTCAAGAGAAGGGAAGGCAAGACAAAAGAATGGCGGGGAAAGCAAAAAAGGCAAGGAAAGGAAAGACAAGGCGAGGCAAGGGAAGAAATCCTATGACCACCATTTGATAGATAAGGAAATTGACTCAAAGAAATTCAACAGCTTGCCTAAAGTCAGGGTGGTTGTAAATGGCAGAAATGGGGGGAAAGCAATAATGCAAAGCTTCAGGTTCCCAGTATAGATCTTCTACTATATCTGTGTTATCAACCTCCTATTCCTCAACAAACAAAGATTCAGGCAGCATCATATATTGGTGGGCCATATATAGAAAGATTGCCAGAAAATTGGATTTACAATTGTAAGACTTGGGTTTGAATCTGTTACTAGAACTATAAATTTAAAGCTGAAAGGAGTCTCAAGGGTTAACTAATCAACCACTTCATTTCCCAGAATGAAACTGAGGCTTAGAGAAGTTAAATGATTTGCTAAAGTCAACCAGATAGTAAGTGATCTACCATTTATCAGAATTTGACCTCAGGTCTTCTGATTCTTTCTACTGTAGCACTACCTGTGTGATGTTGGACAAATCTATAAAATAGGGGAGAGAGTTGTATTAGATAACTTTTTAGGTTCATTCCACTCTAAATTTTATGATCTGATTGTCTCAAAATGTAGCCATACATGTGATTTCCTTCAAAAGAATGGTGGCTAATGGAGAAATGGGGCAGCTAGGTAGCATAGTGGATAAAGTACCAGTCCTGGAATCAGAAAGATCTGAATTCAAATTCAGCTTGAGACATGTGTTACCTGTGTAACCTTGGGCAAGTCATTTTATACCGTTTGCTTCAGTTTCTTCATCTGTAAAAATAAGCTAGAAAAGGAAATTGCAGATCATGTGCCAATAAAAGCCAAAGTCACAAAAGAAACATTATTGAAACTACATAATGGGAGAGGGGGAGTATAAATTGGGTTAGAGTGGCTCTTTTTAATTAAAAAAAAAAAAGAATCAAATACAGTGACTCTGGGTAGAAAAGCTGAAAAGAACTCAGGGCTCTAATCTTAGTAGCTACTGCTAAGCCACCCACCAAAACATATTCTTTCCCAGAATGACATATGTAAAAGACTATGGATCATTAGTATTGATATTTTCAGTACAGTAGATAGAGTCAAGAACTTAAAATTCGGAAGATCTTAGCTCAAATTCTGCCACAGACTTACTAGCTTTGTGTCTTTGGCAAAGCACTTAAATCTCTGTCTCAATTTCTTCTTCTGTAAAATGGGGATAATAATAGCATCTATTTCCCAGAGTTGTTGAGTTAATGAGTTAAAATTAGTTGATTTTTGCATTTGCAAAATGCTGTGTAAACCTTAATAGATAAATGCTAGCAATTATTTTAGCACCATTTTTAAATATAAAAGAAACACTAATTTTTTAAAAGTCAGTGATGGTCATAGAGTCATCTGGGTGCTGGTGATTCTGCTTTCTAAGTATGTGTTCAATAAGACATGCAAGAATTTGGTACTCCTGGGGATAATCAGGTCAGCACTCCAGATTGATGAAGAGAGAAGAATATGGAGTTGTTCTCTCCTTTAAGATGAAAGCATTCTGAATTCAGGGAATGTTTTTGTTTTGCTATATCCTTAGCACTTGGCACAGTGCCTGTCATCTAGAAAGCATTTACTAAATGCTTGTTGGTTGATTGCTTTATTCTTTCACTATAGTATCTCCCTTGGCAATTTTCTAGTCCCACAGTTTCAAACATTATCTTTTCATAAACAACCATCAAATGTCTATATTCAACTCTGTCTTCTCTCTTTTGAGTTCTAGATCTCCCATTTTCAACTGCTTATAGGACATATCTAATCCATATATTCCACTGGCACCTTAAATTCAACTTGTCTATGAAATATGATTTCAAGGAATCACAAAATCTCAGATTTGGAAAAGCCTCATTAGTCACCAAGTCCAATTGAGTAACTAAATAGTCGATAAATATTTATTAAGCAACTACTTTATTCCAAACACTTTGCTAAATGGCAGGGATACAAATGGGGGAGGGGGCAGACATTTCCTGCCCTCAAGTATATCACAGTCTAATGAGAGAAGAGACAATACACAAAAGGAAACTAGAAAGGGAGTAGAGAAGGAGAGCATATCCCACTTGTGGTGCATGGTGGGGAAGTCCATTAAAGAAGTCCCAAAGTAGTATATCTGGGAGAAAAATGAGGAGATGCTTCAGCTGAACTCTTTCCTTAAATGGAATTTATGGCCTCACCTTTTGGTCAGAGGGGAATGGAGTGGGACTGAAGAGAAATACAAATTTTCAAGAATCATCTGTTTAAAAAATTTTTTTTAAAAAGCAATCATCTATTTAAAAAATTTTTTAAAAAGCTTAATTTTTATTCCCCCTCCCCCGAATGGATCTCTAAGAACTATAAGTTCACAATATATTCTTTGTTTTTTAAAACATATATATAAATCTTGTCACTTATTTTCCCCCTGAAGCAATTGGGGTTTAAGTGACTTGCCCAGGTTCACAGCCAAGAAGTGTTAAGTGTCTGAAGTCACATTTGAACTCAGGTCCTCTTGATTTCAGGGGTGGTGCTCTATCTATTGCACTACCTAGCTGCCCCTTGTCACTTATTTTTTGTAATATGACTGAGTTTTTCTCTTCCTTTTCTCTTCCTTAGCAGAAACTCCAGACTAGACTTCCTTACCCATAGGGTTCTTCAAAAAGCAAGGGTTCTTAGTATGAAGTCCATATACATACATACACATGTATATTATATGCATATATATGTCTATATAGTAATAATTATATTTCAATATAATTTATTTCCTTGGTAATTCTATGTATTTTATTTTATGCACACAAAAACGTGATTTTAAGAAGGGGTTCATTTCTGTTGTTGTTGTTGTTTGTTTTACTCATGCCCAATTCTTTTTGACCCCCCTTTGTGTTTTTCTTTGACAAAGACACTGATATGATTTGCCTTTTTTTTTTCAGTTCATTTTACAGATGAGGAAACTGAAGCAAAAGAATGAAATGATTTGCCCAGACAGCTAGTAATGTCTGAGGCCATATTTGAAGTTAAGAAGAATCATTTTCTGACCCCAGGCCTGGCATTCTGTCCACTAGACCATCTAGCCTTCCAGAATGGAGACTATAAACCCAAAAGGGTTTATAACACAAGATATTAAGAATTCCTGCCCTAGAAGTTTCTCAAACTTCAGTTCTCACTAACCTGTTTTTCTTTGCTTTGCAGTATGTGTCCACTAGACGTGCAATCACACAGAGCCTTCCAGAGTCAGCTGGCTGCCATCCTCACCGTCACCTCCACCACCACCGTCACCACCAACAACAACAACAACACCACAGCCACCACTGCCATTACTCCCTCCCTCACCACCTTCATTATCAGGAGGCTCCGCTCCCCCCCTGCATATGCCCTTTATTTTCCTGCCACTGGGAGGGCCAGCTGGAGGTGGTACTGTCCCACCTGAGGCAAAGCCACAGAATCGATATCCTCCAGGGAGCAGAGATAGTCTTCCTGGCTACAGACATGAACCTCCCAGCACCAGCTGATTGGATCATCATGCATTCCTGCTTGGGTCACCACTTCCTACTGGTTCTGAGGAAGCAAGAGAAGTACGAGGGCCACCCGCAGTTTTTCGCCACCATGATGCTGATTGGGACCCCAACTCAGGCTGACTGCTTCACCTATCGCCTGGAACTCAACAGGAACCAAAGGCGCCTCAAGTGGGAGGCGACCCCCCGATCGGTCCTGGAGTGTGTGGACTCCATCATCACTGATGGTGACTGCCTGGTATTAAACACCTCCCTGGCCCAGCTCTTCTCTGACAATGGCAGTCTGGCAATTGGGATTGCGATCTCAGCAAGCAAGGTTCAAAACCCTGAAGCTGAGACCTGAGGGACAGGGGCATAGGCAAACAACTACTGCCTCCAAGAACAACAAACCATTGGTTGTGTCTCCATGGTTTCTGGATGTCAAGACTCTAGACTTTCTTCTTCTTTTTTTGATCTCAGGTCTTTTGTGGTATTTAGTATTTGTCTGCCATGGGCATTATGTTATGTATACATCCTGTGATTTAAGATCTCAATGTAATATATTTCCTATTTCATTGATACAATTTTATGTAGTATTTTAAAGATAGTTATTCAATGAGAATGGTTATTTCTATCCAACATGACACTCCATACACACCCATGCACACACAGTATCACAAACACATGCACATGCATACAGGTATGACTGAATAAAACTAATTAAGTTTATGAAACTATTCGTGCATGATTGGACAAAACCCAGCAAGTCCATGAAATGAATGAGAAAGATACAGTATGTCCTAAAAGAACTAAGTTGCTTCTTTCTCTTGCCTATTTCATAAACTATCTATTTTCATAATAATGAAACTCTCATGTATGATTGGACAAAACCCAGCAAGTCCATCCTCCTGACTTTAGGGCTGATGCTCTATCCACTGTACCACCTACCTGCCCCAATTCTCATAGATTTCTTCCATTTTAAGGGACAATGTTATTCATTTGCTAGACCATAGGCTTTTGAAGCAAAGGACCTGGATTGAACTCCTAGTTCTCATTCATTATCCCTGTTTAAATTTGGTGTTCCTTTTTCTCACAGGATCATGGGAATTCACATTTGGAAGGAACTGTGGAGATAATCTTATCCAAACCCCTAAATCTATTTAAAATGTTTACCAAATGAACTTTATGAATGAGAAGACAAATTTAGAGAATTAAAGGTCACACAGATAGTACATAGCAACGTTGGACCCTGGTCCCAAATTTTCTGACTCACCATCCAGTTCTTTTCCCAATACAAAAAATTGATAGCAAATCTTGTCTTCTCTTGAATCAGACTCACCTGTCTTTTTTTGGATTTTCTCCTGAGTTACCTTGTCTTGTAATTTTAAAGAATTCACTATGACATAAAATGTGAGAGATGGAAAGAAAAGCAGAAAAGGCCAAAAAGAAAGTTAAGCAAACATTTCTCTCTGAAATGGAGTTATTTCCCCAGATATTCTGCTTCATAATGTAGTTTATGAAGCTTGTCAGTCCCTTCACCTAGTTCTTACAACCTATAGCTCTATAATGACATTAAATACAGATTCCATGGCATAAATGAGAAAGAACTTATATTCAAACTGGAAGTTCCTCTGTTTTGTCTTCATCAGATAAATGAATAGCATTCTCTTCCTAGATAGTCCTTCATATATTTGAATTCAATACAATGTAGCAGATATTAATTGACAAAGGAACAGTAGAATATACAGAAATGAAGAAGACCAGATTCCAGACTTAGAAGAGGGCTTCCCAACTTCCCAAGAGATTTTTCTCACCTATATCATATATTCTAAAATATTCCATGGACACCACCAGGTATAATCACTGAAAATACAAACATCATTGGCACTCATGAATCCATGGATTGGTGCTAAATATTATACAAGGCAAGTTAGGTGAAACTAGAAGCTACCCTTCAAGAGTTTAGGATTAAGAGTCATAGAAGAGATTAGGAAGAAACATCAATTATTCATTTGATCCAGCATAAAGGCCATTGAATGAGAAACATTTAGGATATGTGGTCATCTATTTTCTAGGGACAAATGCTATGAGCCCCATCTATAGCCCATTTTAATGCTTTGTTATCTTAAAGATCAATCATATCAATACTCAACCCAAATATTTCCTTGATTTCACTTAAGCTTTTTTCATTTGTCTTCTATGGACATAGAAATCAGTGGTGGGGATGTAAGACCTCATCCTTATTCATAAATAAACAAAAATTTATTAAGCTTACTATATGTTAAATAGTGAGGATAGGAAAGTATTTGCTACCCTCAAGGAGCTTATAGACCATCAGGGGAAACAATATGTGTATATATCTATATATCTATAAACATATGCAAAATAAAAGGTCTTTTTTTGGGAGGGGGAAGCCCTTCTTACATTTGGATTTGACTAACCAATATTTATTAAGATTCTAATACGTGCAGCAAAGTTTGTGGACTGCTATGGGGATATGGGTAAGATGTGGGCACCTGGTAGAGGAGATGACAGACATAAAATTATCACAAAAAAGGATAATTATTTTGAATTTTATGGAAAAGCTATAAACAAAGAGCTATGGAAGCATAGCAGAGGGAGAGATTACATTTAAATGTCAGGACCAAGGAAGGCTTCATGGAAGAGAAAGCATTTCAATTTAATCATGGAATTTCATGGTTGAAAGAAACCCATGAAATTATGTAGTATAACTCAGATCCTAAAAAAAGATTCTCTTTACAACATTCCAACAAGTATTCTTGGAGAGTAGGTTAAATTTTAACATGTTGAGATTCAAGGCAGCTTAGAAACTTTGACATTGCAGAACCTCTTTGGGGAGGTCCTATTTATCTAGAGCAGCAGTCCTCAAATTTTTTAAATTCAAGTTTTTTTTACAGTTTAAAAAATTATTGAAGAATGCCCCCCACAACATGAGCTTATGTGGGTTAGGTCTATTAGCATTTACCATATTAGAAATTTAAATGTTGGAGGTAGAGCCAAGATGGCAAAATTCAGGAAAGAATTGAGCTGAACTCTCCCAGCATTCCCCACTAAACTTCAAAATGACTCTTCATATTGAATTCTGGAATGGCAGAGACAACAAAAAGCCAGGATTTTTACAGCCCAAGATAACTTAGGAAGTAAAGAAGTCGATGACACTGGAGTAGTGGACAGTGTGGAGTGCAATACATACCATGGTAAAAGCAGCAGCAGCAGGCCTGGGAAACAGCTGCAACAGCAGCATCAGCAACTTTGGGAGCTCTCAATCTACAGATAAATGGATTAGACAACTTGTCAGAATGAGATTGCAGGGGACCCTTTGGGGTCAGGGCCCTGTTGCAATAGCTATATGTGGTTCTGGGTTCCAATTCCAGGGTGAAGAAGAGCAGTAGCACTTGCAGCCACAGACACGGGAACTATTCATAGTTCCAGAGTAGAGAAGAGTTCCTGTGGTTACTCATAATGGGACAGGAGACCCAATTTCAGTTCTCAAACAGAAAAGAGCACTAACCCTTGAGATTTCAGGAGAGCAGTGAATATGGTTCCAGGATCAAGCATATTTGCCACTGTAGCGGAATAAAGTCTCCTTCTGGTTAAAGACCAGAACACAGGCCAGGAGAGCAATTAGCACACCTCTCCTTGGATCATGCCATTTTATAAGCATTAAAAACTTAACAGATCTTCAGAACTAGTTCTGAAAATAGAAGTATGAAAAAATCTGAACTTGTGATGGTATCCCCTTCATTTAGGAGCAGATTCCAAATTTCACATAAAGTCAAACCATAAATGGGCAAGAAAGGGGGACAAACAACAAAAAAGAGAACCTGACTCCAAAAATTCAGCAGGAAAATCAAGACACAAACAATATTAAAATAGCTACAAGTAAAGTCTCAAAGAAGAAAGTGGATTGGACATAGGTTGAACAAGAATTCCTAAAAGAACTCAAAAAGCATTTTAAAAACCATAAGGGAGCTAGAGAAAAAATTGGGCAAAATGAGAATAATACAAGAAAATTATAAAAATGAGTTTTGATAAAAATAAATTCAGAATAATGAACTTTATAAAAGAGATTCAAAAACACTAAAAAAAAAAAAAACCTTAAAAGCAGAAATGATGAAATAGAAAAAAAGTATAAAAACTCACTGAATAAAAAGATTCCTTAAAAATTAGAGTTGGGCAAGTGGAATCTAATGACTCCATGATACAAGAAGAAACAATCAAAGTGAAAAGAATGAAAAAATACAATAAAATGTGAAGTATCTTGTTGAAAATTCAATTGACCTGAAAAAAGTCAAGTAGAGAGAATTTAAGAATTATTGGGCTACCTGAAAGCCATGCTTTTAAAAAATGCTTAGATATCATATTTCAAGAAATTATCAAGGAAAACTGCCCTGAATCTTAGAACTAGAAGGTAAAATAGAAGGAAAAAACCCTCTTCAATCACTCTCTGAAAGAAATTCCAAAATGAAAATCTCAAGAAAGATTATAGTCAAATTCCAGACTTCTTAAGGAGAAAACACTGCAAGCAATAAGAAGGAAAAAATTCAAATATTATGGAGCCACAGTCAGGATTGCACAAGATTTAGCTACTTCCACATGAAAACAGTAGATGGTTTGGTATATCATATTTCAGGAAGCAAAGGAGCTAAGATTACAACCAAGAATGCCCAGCAAAACTGAATAAAATCTCTCAGGGTAAAACTGGATATTAAATGAAAGAAAATACTTTCAGATATTTAGGATGGAAAAAACCATAAATGAGTAGAAAATTTGATCCTAAAATATAAGATTTGGGAGTAGCATAAAAAGATAAAAATGAAAAAAATTATAAGGTAATTTTTTTAAAATCCCTATATGGGAAGATAGTAAATGCCATTCCTAAGGGCTTTATTATTGTTTAGATAGTTAGAAGAAATTTAATTAGACAAAGAATATGCATATGAGTTGCCTGTGATAGAATAACTTCTCTTCCCCCAAAAAATTAAGCATTGAGAAAGACAGATTCATTGAGAAAAGGGGTAAAGGAGAGAAAGAGTAGGGGAAATTATCTCACATAAAAGAGGTGTGAAAGGAAGAACCTTTACAGTGGAGGGGAAAATGGAAGGGGGAGGGGAGCAGGCATCACTTGACCCTTACTCTAAATGGAATTGGCTCAAAGAAGAAATAAAATACACACTCACTTGGGTATGGAAATATATTTTACACAACAGGGAAGTAGAAGGGGAAGGGGTACAAAGCAAGGGGAACTAGGAAGGAGGGGCTGATAGAAGACAGGACAGATTAAGAGAGACAGTGATCAAAAGCAAAACAGATTTTTGAGGAGGGACTAGGCAAAAAAAAGAATTTAAGAGGATAAACTGGGGAGCAGGAAGGAAGGGTGGAAGGAAGTATATAATTAATTTTTTAGGAAGTACATAATTAGTAAACATAACAGTGAATGGTAATGGGTTGAGCTCACCTATAAAAAGGAAGAACAGATAAGAAAGCAGAATTCAAAAATATGTTGTTTATAAGAAACACATGTCAAACCAAGAAACACAGAGTTAAAAAATAAGAGAAAATAAGGGTCTGAAGCAGAATCTATCATGTTTTAGCTGAAATTCTGAAGTTTTTTTTTTTAAAGACAGAAATAGCAATCATGATCTCAGACAAAGAAAAAGTGAAAATAGACCTAATTAAAAGAGATAAGTAGTACACTTTGTTAAAGCATACCATAGAAGATAAAGTAATATTAATACTAAACTTATGTGCACCAAATGGTCAAGGATCCAAATTCTTAAAGAAAAAGTTAAATGTGTTATAGAAGAAAATAGTAAACTATATTGGTGGGGTCTTCAACTTTCCCCTCTCAAAATCAAATAAATCTAACCATAAAATGAGAAACAAATAAAATAAGAAGATGAATAGAATGTTAGAAAAATTAGATATAATAGACTTCTGGAGAAAATTGAATGAAAATAGAAAAGAGTATATCTTTTTCTCATCTGTACATGTCACCTTCATAAAAATTGACGACCTATTAGGGCATTAAAAATCTTACAACCAAATGTAGAAAAATTAAATGTACCCTTTCCAAGCAATAATTCAATAAAATTTCATTCAGAAAAGGGCCATGGAAATATGGATTAAAAATTAATTGGAAATGAAATTATCTAATCCTAAGGAATAAGTAGGTCAAAGAAAAAAAATCATAGAAAGAATAAATAATTTCATGTCAACAGTGAGACAAAATACCAAAATTTGTGGAATATGGCCAAAACAGTAAGAAAGAAAATTTTAATCTCTAAATATAAGCATTTAGAGATGTAAGTGTCAATAAAATAGAGTCAGGGAAAATCCATGAATTGAGCATGCAATGATAAAACAAAATTATATGATAATATACTTAGAGAATTCTACAGAATCAATTGATAAATCAGCTGAAATAATTAATAATTTTAGCAAAGTTGCAGGATATAAAATAAACTCACAGAAAACATCAGCATTTCTATAAATTACCAAGTCAAGCAGAAAAAGACAAAGAGAATTTCATTTAAAATAACTGCAGCAACAATAAAAGCTCATGAATCTACCCACTAAAACAAACTCATGAACTTTATGAACATAATCACAAGGTACTTTTCACACAGAGATCTAAACAATTGGGGAAATTAATTGTTCATGGATAGGCTGAGTAAATTAATATAAAGTAATAATTCTACATAAATTTATTTGGTTATTTAGTGCTATAGCAAACTATCAAAAATATTTTACAGATCTAAAAAAAAAAGAATTCATCTAGAAAAAAAAAGATCAAGAGAATCAGTGAAAAATATGAAAGAAGGTGAACTAACAATACCAGATCTCAAACTGTATTACATTAATTATGTAAATAATCTGGTACTAGCTAAGAAATAGAATGGTGAATCAATAGAATAAATTATGTATATAATAATCCTAGTATAAATGATCATAGTAATCAGGTGTTTGACAAACTCAAAGATACAAGCTTTTGGTAAAAGAACTCACAATTTCACAAAAATTTCTGGGGAAACTGGAAAGCAGCTTTTCAGAAAGTAGGTACAGACCAACATCTCATAACATATGCCATGATAAAGTCAAAATAAACATAAAGGTTGATGTCATAAACAAATTAGGGGAACATGAAAAATTTTGCCTGTCAAATCTATTATGGATAAAGGAACACTTTGTCACTAAATAAGAGATAGAGAATATCATGGAAAGTAAAATGGATAATTTTGATTACATTAAATTAAGAAGATTTTGCACAAATAAAATCAATACAGCCAAGATTAGAAGGAAACCAGGAAACTTGGGAAATTTTTACAGCAAGTTTCTCTGATAAAGGCCTCAGTTCTCAATTATACAGAGAACTGAACCAAATTTACAAGAATACATGTCATTCCCCAATTGAAAAATAGTCAAAGGATAGAAGAGATAGTTTTTAGATAAAGAAATCAAAGTTATCTTTAATTCTATGAAAAAATGATCTAAATCACTATTAATTAGAGAAATTCAATTTAAAACAACTCTAGGGTATCACCTCATATCTCAGATTGGCTAATAGGAAAGAAAGAAAATGACAAATGTTGAAAAGGATGTAGAAAAATTGCATTGTTGGTGGAATTGTGAACTGATCCAACCATTCTGGGAGCGATTTGAAACTATGCCAAAAGTTCTACAAAACTGTGTATACTTTTTGATCCAGCAATACCACTGCCAGGTCTGTAATCCAAAGAGTTCAACAGAAAAGGAAAAGCATACAAATCTATTTGCATAAAAATATTTATAGCATTTCTATTAAAGAATTGGTGATGAAGAATTAGAAATTGAGGGAATAATTCATCAACTTGGAATGGATGAATGACTTGTGATATATGTTTGTAATTATTGTGCAGGACAGTTTCAGAAAAATCTTGGAAGACTTATATAAACTGATGAAAAGTAAAGTGAACAGAACCAGAAAAACATGGTACCCAGCAAAAGCAATATTGAACAATGATCAATTATGAATGACTTAGCTATTCTCATAAATACAGTGATTCAAGACAGTTCTGAAAATTTTCTGAAAAAATGCTATCCACCTCCAGAGAAAGAACTTACAGAATCTGAGTGCAGATAAAAACATATATTTTTAATTTCATTTTTTATATTTTTTCAATATGAATAATATGGAAATGTTTTGCATGATTTCATGTATATAATTAATAACATATTTCTTGCCTTCACAATGTGTGAAGGATGGGTGAGAGGAAAGGAAAAATTTCAGAATTGAAATTTTTTTAAAAATGAATGATAAACATAAATAAAAAAGAAAGCATATAAAAGAAATTTAAATGTCTTAATATCATTATGACAATCATTTTGATCTTATAGATGACTTTGTCTCTAGATCACACTTTGTTAATTAATACTTTAAAGAAGAGGGGTTTAAACCAGGTGTTCTCAAAGTGTGGTGTGGGTCTAGAGAAGAGGCTTAAAGAGAGTAGTGGGAGATATGTTTGGAAAATTTAGTGGAAATACTAAGAGTGGAGTAATTGTATGTCAGATTAAAGCCTACTAGGCAAAAATGTTTTTGTATAAGGAAATAATAGCATGATAGATACAATTTAGGAAGGAAAAACTCTGGCATGAATGGGCAAGAATGTGTAGTGGAGGTATTATAGAGGTAGAAAACGGAGAATGACAAGGAGACTAACTGAAAATCTGTTGCATTGTTCTAGATCAGAAGCAATGAAGGCTTGGAATAGGATACTCGCATTTGGAACATGAAGAGAACTAAGCCCCATAGTCTTTCCTTCTCTAAGCTAAGCAATCTTAATCTGTTTAGACTTTCCTCGAAAATCCTATTTTCTATTTTTTAACAAAAATTGTTTCTGTACTCCTTTCCTGGAATTCTCCAATTTCTTCCCATTTATTTCACATCATAGTCACTCAAACTAGACCCAGTCTAATGGAAATTTTTCCCAGCAGACACTTACTATTTGTGTCCCTATTTTTATTTATTTCAATCAGCACAATTAGATTTTGGCAGAACTTCAAACAAGCACTTAATTTTTGACTGGTCGCTCCAAGTTGACTGCTATCAATCTTCTTTCTCTTTTTAAAACACAATTAACACTAGACTGGCCACCTACCCATTCCTGGGATTCTCTATCCCTACTATCAGTGTACATTTTAAGCACCCAGATAGCCAATGTTAGAATTTGGTCCTCAGGTCCTAAATTCCTAATTTGTTATTATTTACAAAAACACAAATTGTACTGGTCAATATCCTTTGAGATCCCATGCTTTCCACTCTCAAATATGGCTCAAAATTCTATAAGATAGACAGTATTGAGATATTTAAATTCCTTTTTTATTTAAAAAAAAAGAATAGTAATTGTCATTGTTTTTAGTCTATTTGTTCTCAGCTGATAGAATATTAATGTTTTTATTACTATTACTAAGTGTTTATTACTAAGGCCATTATTGCTGTCCCAAAGATATTCTATGGGGTAATTATGTATTCCATGGTCAGGTTCTGTGAAGGGTTTACCTTAAATTCTTTTACTGAAGGCCTTTAAAAAATAGGGTATATATTCATCTAGAGCTATAAGAGTATTCAAACGTTATTTAGTCCATGTTCCACCCATTTTACAAATGAGGAAACTGAAGTCCAGAGCAACTAAATAACTTGCCCAAAGACATATAGGTAGTATCAGAGATGAGACTATGAACACAGATTATCAGATGCGGTGCTATTTCTCTTGCCACTGGACCACAGTTTCCTAATCTAGGTATAACAAGTTGGGATCCTATATGAAGAAAGAGGAATGAACCAGATGACCTCTTTTTTAAATAAAGATTTTTTATTTTCAAAATATATGCTTGGATAATTTTTCAACATTGAATTTTGTAATACTGTGTGTTCCAAATTTTCCCTCCTTCCCCCTAACCTTCTTTCCTAGATGCCAATTAATCAAATATATGTTAAAACATGTTTAAAAAATATGTTAAATCCAATATGTGTATATATATTTTTACAATTATCTTACGGCACAAGAAAAATCACATCAAAGGGGGAAAATGAGAAAGAAAACGAAATGCAAGAGTGAAAATGCTATGTTGTGATCTCCACTCAGTTCCCACAGTCTTCTCTTTAGGTATACATGACTCCTTTCATCACAAGATCATTGGAACTTGCCACAATCCTCTCATTGTTGAAAAGAGCCATGTCCATCAGAATTTTATAATCTTGCTGTTGGTGTGTACAATGATCTCCTGGTCTTGCTCATTTTACTTAGCATCAGTTCATATAAGTCTAATCCTGCTGATATTCGGTAAAACTTATATTTGGTAACATTCATATACCATAACTTATTCAGCCATTCCATGGATTCTGTTAATAAAAAGTTATTATAAAATAAAATTAAAAAAAAAGAAATCTTGCTGAATTCAATTTTCAAATTCTTACAGAATGTCCCAAATAAAACATTAATAATTATTTTTTAATTTGAGCTTATAATTGTATAGAGTACTTAATAATTATAATTCAATAATGAAATTTTAACTTGAAGCTGGGAGGTTACCAATAAAGTTGTGATAAAACAACTAAAAAAAAAACTTATTCAGCCATTCTCCAACTGATGGGCATTAACTCAGTTTCCAGTTTCTTGCCACTACAAAAAGGTTGCCACAAACATTTTTGCACATGTGAGTCCCTTTCCCTCCTTTAAGATCTCTTTGTGATATAGGCTCAATAGAAACACTGCTGGATCAAAGGGTATGCACATTTTTATAGCCCTTTGGGCATAGTTTCAAATTGCTCTCCAGAATGGTTGTGTCAGTTCACAGCAGTATCCCAATTTTCCCACATCCCCTCAAACATTCATCATTATCTTTTCCTGTCATTTTAGCCAATCTGAGAAGTGTGTAATGGTATCTCAGAGTTGTCCTAATGTTTATTTCTCTGATCAATAGTGATTTAGAGCACCTTTTCATATGACTAGACATGATTTCAACTTCTTCATCTGAGAATTGTCTGTTCATATCCTTTGACCATCTATCAATTGGAGAATGGCTTGAATTCTTATAAATTTGAGTCACTTCTCTATATATTTTAGAAATAAGGCCTTTATCAGAACCCTTGAATGTAAAATTTCCCCCAGTTTATTGCTTCCCTTCTAATCTTGTCTGTATTGATTTTGTTTGTATATTTTTTAACTTAATATAATCAAAATTATCTATTTTGTGTTCAATAATGAGCTCCAGTTCTTCTTTGGCCACAAATTTCTTCCTTCTCCACAGATATGAGAAGGAAACTATTTTTGTTCTTCTAATTTGCTTATAATATCACTTTTATGTCTAAATCATTAACCCATTTTGACCTTATCTTGGTACAAGGTATTAAGTGTGGGTCAATGCCTAGTTTCTGCCATATTAATTCTCAATTTCCCCAGTAGTTTTTGTCAAATAATGAGTTCTTATCCCCAAAGCTGGGGTCTTTAGGTCAAATGATCTCTTAAGAATTGTTCAACCTTGGAATTCTCTGCATTTCTCCTCCATCCTTTCCATAAAGGAAAGGTTGTCAGGGAAAAGTATTTTTCAGTCAGGGAAATGTTTTTTTCCTATTTTCAAAGTGTATTAAACACTGTTGACTGCCATAGAAGGTAAAGAATACTTTGCCATTCATTGTCCCATCTGAAAGAATATTGTACCACCACTACCACCTCAATGTTGTTTAAAAAGTTAGTTTGTTTAGTCAGATGTTAGTTTAAAAAGACCAAGATCTCCCATTGCATCCTGGGCCATCTTCAGTCATCCTGGTCTGTATCTGGCCATTGGACCTAGATGATTCTGGAAGGAAAGGTGAGCTAAGTGATCTTGCCCAGCCTTCCCTCACCAAAATACTTACAAAACACTTACATGTCATGGCTTTATCTCTCTGAAGTCATGGTCATCTTCAATAATAAAGGACAAACAACAACACCAGAGAGTGGTTTACAGAATTAGATCTGGAAAGAGCCACAGAAGCTAACTATTCCCAAATCCTCATTTTATCAGTGACTGAGGCCCGAAGGAGTTAAATGACTTGACCAGGATCATATAGTTAGAGACAGGATTTGAATACAGGTCCTCTGACTAAAGAATCAGTTTCCAGTGTCAAGTTAATTTAAGGGAAAGGAAATAGACCAGAAAGAACAAGAACATTAGTACTGGCCCATGACAGAGAATATTAAAAATAAAAAATCAAATATAAGCACATAATTGTTTTAAAAAAATGAAAAGTACATTTCTAATTCCCTAGTCCTCAAACTAACCATTTCCAGGGGAAAAAGCATGGAATCTCAGTTGTGTTTGGAGTGGAAGATGATGGCAGGGGACAAAGAACTTGGAACATCAGCACGGGTTTGCTGGTAAGAAGACCACTGAGTTGTGGGGAAGGAAAGTGTGGAGGGTATTTTAAGGAGGGAGCTCATCCCATCATGTCAAAAGATTTAGATGTCCATCTAAATTCAGTATCCTGATGTCGTGGCTTTTTCTGATACAGTATCCCTTTCACTATCCTATTACCACCACACATACACCTGCAGGATACCACTAAGAATCAAGATTAGGGCAAAACTTTTGGCAGGCTCAAGAAAAATATCTGAAAGCTTGTTGGATATATAACCTCTATGTGAGAATGGGGTAATGACTTCTAATTGGTCTTTCCAACTTTTTGCTATAGAATTTTCATTCAATAATAGGATACAGATAGAAGATTCATTTCAATAGAAAGTTCTAAAAATAGAATTATATTCAATGCTTTTTATTGTTAAGAATGCTTAGTGTTTAGGATTTCCTCTCTTTCTTCTCTTGGCCCCAGCCCCATGCTGGACTGGAGAGGTAACAGGGTCTGACAATTAGCTGAAGCTTGGAGCTCCCCTGATTTTCTTTCTCACTCAATGAAGAAGATTTTTCCCAATGTTGGTTAAGAAATCTAGCACATCTGAAAGATGGAATCACTTCCATGGGTCACCAGGAGACCCATTACTCCATTGTGCTAATAATAACTGACACTGATAGAACATTTCATACTTGGCAAAGTCCATCATGCACATTATATTTCATGTGAGCCTCCTGCTTCTTTCAAATGTCAGCTAAAATCCCACTTTCTGCAAAAAGCCTTTACTGGTTCCTCTCAATGCTAGTAGTTTCCTCCATGATTACATCCCATTTATACTGAATATATATCTTCTTTGTTATGGTCATTTGCATGTTATCTCACCCATTTGATTGTGAGCTCCTTGAATGCAGGGACTGTTTTTGATCTTCTATTGCCAGATCTCAGAACAGTACTTTCCACATAATTGTTGTTTGTCCTTCATTTTTGAAGAGGACTAATTACATCATGGAGTGGTGTTTGATTTGTGCCATGAAATGAATTTTCTTCACTCTCTCTTTTAGAGTCATCAAAGTCCAGTGGCAAGACAAAAATCCAGGATGACTGGAGATGGCCTGGGATGCAATGGATGACCTTATTATCTTTGAGGTCTGACCTAGTCCTAGATGTTCCACTATGCCTTTCAGGCCATTAAAACAAATTGTTCTCATCCATCCATCAACCCATTCCAAAGGGAAAGGGAATTAAGGAAGTCTTTACAAGTCTTTACAAGTTTAGGGTAGACAGTCCCACAAATTACCAACAGATTTGAGGCCTATCAGTTCCCCTTAATCTGATTTAGCCAGTCTTTAGATTTATTTTTACCAGAGTGTAGCCATTTGCACATGCTACAACTTCTTGGAGCTACAGGTAAGAATTGATTGAAGGTAGATACCAAAGATGGATGAACAGCCCTTAATAAATGCTTTTTGCTGTTGACAAGAACCTGATAAAGGAACTATAGATGTCATTATCCCCATTTTACAAATGGGGAAATTTAGGTTCAGAAAGATTAAATGACTTTCTTATGATCAAACAACTAAAATAAGCACCTAGAATTTGAGCTCAGGTCTTTCTTTACTCAGGCTGAGCATTCTATCCACTCATTATATCACAATTGCATGCTGTCAGGTATCATGGTTAAGAGTTAGTACACCCCCAAGCTGTCAAACTAGCCATCAGGGAAGTAATTTGGGGCCCGGGAAAAGATGACATTTGTTCATACCAGTAGGTGTTTTTAGAAAGAAAGATCCAGATGTGTATACATTAATTGACTTTCCCAAGGTTGTACTATTGATTGGCAAGCTATGACAGGTGTGGAAGCCTCTCCTTTACCGTCTCTGTGCCAAATTATCTGAATACAATTGGGACTGACTGCAAAGATTTCTCAGAATTAAACTGAGGATTCAAATGAGTAAATTATCCTGAACATAAACTGAGATTTTTTTTCTTATTTCTTAAATAGAAATACACCTCCTACTTCCTTTTTTTATTATGATCATCAAGGATGGAGATAAGACATAGAATGAGCCCTGGGTTTGGAACTAGAGGAAATGAATTTGAATTTCAGTTTGCCACCTAATCTCTGTGTTGGGATTGTCACTTCTCTAGGTCTCATTTTCTTCATCTCTAAAAAGAAAGGGTTGCCCCATTTCTAAAAAGAAAGAGTTCATGGACTTTTAAGAAAACTTTTCTTTTTAAATAATAGCTTTTTATTTTCAAAATACACGCAAAGATAGTTTTCACCATTTCACCCCTGCAAAATCTTGTGTCCCAAGTTTTTCTCTTTCCCTTCTCCTCACTCTTCTCCCCTAGACAGCAAGTAATCCAAATAGGTTAAACACATGCAATTCTTTTAAACATATTTCCACATTTATTATGCTGCACAAGAAAAAGACCAAAATGGAGAAAAATAAGAAAGAAAAATGTAAGCAAACAAACAACAAAAAAGGTGAAAATACTATTTTGTGACCCACATTTAGTCCCCATACTTCTCTTTCTGGATGCAGATGTCTCTCTCCATCACAGTTCCAATAGAACTGGCCTGATTAATTTCTTTATTGAGGAGCCAAGTCCATCAGAGTTGATCATTCCACAGTCTTGTTTTTGCTGTATACAATGTTCTCTTGGTTCTACTCACTTCACTTATCAGTTCATGTAAGTCTCTCTTGGCCTCTCTGAAATCATCCTGCTGATCATTTCTTATAGAAAAATAATGTTTCAAAATATTCATATACTTTAACTTATTAAGCCATCCCCCAATTGATGAGCATCTAATCACTTTCTAGCTCCTTGCCACTACAAAAAGGACTATTACAAATATTTTTGCACCTACGGGTCCTTTTCCCTTTTTATGATCTCTTTGGAATGCAAACCTAGTAAAGACACTGCTGGATAGTGATAGTCCTTTGGGCATAGTTCCAAATTGCTCTCCAGAATGAGTTTTAGTTCACAACTCTACCAACAATGTATGTCCCTAGTTTTCACATCCCCTCCAATATTTCTTTTCCTGTCATTTTAGTCAATCTGAGAGGTGTGTATCTTAATTTATCAATTATCTTAATTTGAATTTCTCTAATCAATAGTGATTTTAGAGCATTTTTTCATATGACTAGAAATGGCTTTAATGATAAAACTTTTTTGATAACTGCATTTCAATATTTTCCCTTGTCATCTTATGTAATTTATTTTAGGAATTTTAGATTCTTCTCTTATTCTGAGAGGAGGCTCATAGATTTTACCTGACTGCCAATGGGCCCATGACACAGTAAAGTTTACAGAGTCCTGGACTGAATAATCTCTAAAGTTTCAGTTTTAGAGCCTTTGATTCTACAATACCATCTGAGGTTTTTCTTTACATATCCATTAGCGAAGTATTACAGACCTCCATTTCTCTCAGGTAAGCTGAGTGTTGGCCCACCAGAGTAATTCCAGAATATCAACTAAAGTCTTATAATTTGCTAGAGGGCAATAGTCCCCCAAAGCAATATGACTTTGTTTCT
>NC_067400.1:88469740-88567240 GCF_016432865.1 Antechinus flavipes
ATTAATTTATGGTCTTATTGCTGTTGTTAGAAGCTTATATGAGATTTACAAATCATGAGCACTTAGTAAGACCCAATGACCCCTTACTAAGGCCTAGTTAACTTCTCTGATTTAGCACAGTCTCAGGATGTGACATTAGCTAATTTAGGAGACAGTTTACAGGTAGCTGTTGAGCTCCTTTGATCTATAGGACAGTCTCTAAGTGACCTCTAGGTACCACTTGTAATCTCACTTCCTCCTATTATTACTTTGTCCTGGCTACTTACAAACTTACTATACTAACTAGAAGGGAAGTTAAGAGGACCAGAATCAGAGATAATTTCAATACTCATGTGATACAAATTAAAGTGGAGTAAAAAATTAAGGAGCATAAGACTTCATGGGAGAGACAGCCCATGAATTTGGTTTTGAGGATATCATTGGATAGATATAAATTACCAAAAATGGGGAAACAGGTCTGGAGAGTAGAAAATACAGTTTGGCCAGAAGGTACAGTAGTGCACATGGCCATTTCTGCTGATATTGTAAATGTCATATAACCAAATTAAGACAACTCTGAGATACCACTTCACACCTGGCTAAGATGACAGGAAAAGATAATGACAAATGTTGGAGGGGATGCAGGAAAACGGGGACACTGATGCATTGTTGGTGGAATTGTGAACGAATCCAACTATTCTGGAGAGCAATCTGGAATTATGCTCAAAAAGTTATCAAATTGTGCATACCCTTTGACCCAGCATTGTTTCTACTGGAATTATATCCCAAAGAGATCTTAAAGGAGGAAAAGGGACCCACATGTACAAAAATGTTTGTGGCAAAAAGCTGGAAACTGGAGTAGATGCCCGTCAGGTGGAGAATGGCTGAATAAATTATGGTATAGGAATGCTATGGAATATTATTGTTCTGTAGGAAATGACCAACAGGATGATTTCAGAAAGATCTCTCCAGGTCCAGCACATAATCTGATGCTAAGTGAAATGAGCAGAACCAGGAGATCATTGTACACAGCAACAGCAATATTATACGATGATCAATTCTGATGGACATGGCTCTTTTCAGCATGAGATGATTAAGGACAGTTCTAATGATCTTGTGATGAAGACAGCCATTTGCACCCAGACAGAAGTCTGTGGGAACTGAGTGGTTCTCAACATAACATTTTCACTCTTTTTGTATTGTTAGCTTGCATTTTATTTTCTTCATCATTTTCTTTTCTGGTTTGATTTGATTTTTCTTTTATAGTAAGATAATTGTATAAATATGTATGCATATGTTGCATTTAACATATATTTCTACCATGTTTAACATATATTGGACTACTTGCCATTTCGGGGAGGAGGGTAGGAGAAGGAGGAAGAAATTGGAATACAAGGTTTTGCAAGGGCTAATGTTGCAAAATTATCTATGGATATGTTTTGAAAAATAAAAAAGTTTTAATAAAAAAAGAAACTATGCCAAAAAAGTCATATAATGAGGAGAATTAAGTAGGTGGAGAATAGATGCTGAATTTTGTCTTCATAACTACATGACTGAATATCATGAGCTTCTTAATAATGCAGAGCTTTAATATCTCAGTCTGTAAAATATGAATAATATTACTGACTTACTATGAACTAATATACATATAGCATAACTTCTTATCTCTCTGTCTAGCTATCTATTTATTTCTATCTCTATATCTCTGTCTATTGTTGTGAAGTTATATCCAACTATTTGTGATCCCATGGACCATGTACCATAGAATACCAAGCCTTATTTCCCAAAGTCTGTCCAACTCATGTACATTGCTTCCATGATACTATCTATCCATGTCATCTTTTGCTGTTTTCTTCTCCTTTTGCCTTCAATCTTTAAAAAAAAAAAATAGTGTTCTTTTCAATGAATTCTGTCTTTTCATTTTGTAGTCTAAGTATTTAAGCTTTAACTTCAATATTTGGCTTCCAATAAATAGTCTGAATTAATTTCTTTGAGTATTGATTTCATCTCCTTGCTATGAAAGGTACTTTCTTTTTTTTTTAATTTAATTTTATTTAATAATAGCTTTATATTGACAGAATCCATGCCAGGGTAATTTTCAATTTTTCCCCTCCCTTCCTCCACCCCTCCCCTAGATGGCAAGCAGTTCAAAGGTACTTTCAAAAGTCTTCTCTAGCACCACAATTTGAAAGTATAAATTCTGTGATGCAGTTCATTTCTCAGTCATATATGGCTTCTGGAAAAACTATAGCTTAGACTAGTCAGACTCTTATTGGCAAGGTGATTTCTCTTCTTTTTAGCATGCTTTCCAAACTTGCCAAAGTTTTCCTTCCAAGGAGCAAGAGTCTTTTAATTTCATGCTACAGTTGCCATCTGCTGTGATCTTTGACTTCAAAAATATAAAATCTGACATTGCTTCCATTTCTTCTCCCTCTATGTGCCAGGGATTAATGGAAGAAGTTGCCAAGATCTTAGTTCCTTTGATGCTAAACTTCAGGCTGGCCTTTACACTCTCCTCTTTCAGCCTCATCAAGAGACTTCTTAATTCTTTTTCAATTTCTTCCATCAGGGTGATATCGTCATATCTGAGATCGTTAACATTCTCTTAGCAAACTTAATTCTAGCTTATTAGTTGTCCAGATTTGCATTTCTCATGATGTATTCTGCTCATGTTAAATAAATAAAATGATAACATATAGCTTTTGTTATACTCCTTTTCCAATCTTAACCCAATCAGTTGTTACTTCTTGACCTGCAAACAGATTCCTCTGGAAATAAGTAAGATGATCTGTTATTCCCTTTTCTTTGAGTACTTGACACATTTTGTTGTGACCCACAACATCACAGAGCAGCTAGGTAGGGCAGTGGATAGAGCACTGGGCTGGGAATCAGATTTATATTTATGAGTTCAAATCTGGTCACAGACACTAGCTGTGTGCCCTGTACAACTCACTTAAACTTTTTTGCCTGTTTCTTCATCTGTAAAATGTATTGGAGAAGGTACTGGGAAACTACTTCAGTATCTCTGTGAAGAAAATTCTTAAGGAGGTCATGAAGAATCAGATATTATTGAAATTGAATTGAATACATTGTCAAAGACTTTAGTGTAGTCAACGAAGCAGAAGTAGTCCTTTCTTTCTTCCTTCCTTTCTTCCTTCCTGTTTTCTTTCCTTCCTTTCTTATTTCCTTCCTTCCTTCCTTCCTTCCTTCCTTCCTTCCTTCCTTCCTTCCTTCCTTCCTTCCTTCCTACCTTTCTTCCTTTTTTCTTTCTTTTTGATATGTTTGCATGTGTGTGTTTCTTAACATAAAATGCTGGACATGTGTTAAATTATCTCTTGGATTACTTCCATCTCTGATGTTTTATGTTCACATGTATATATTTTGTTTAAAAAAGATACTAATGAACAAAATAAATATCCATTGATTGGAGAATAGCTAAACACAACATGGTATATGAATAACATAAAAATGTACTATACTGTAAGAAACAATAAATGTAAAAAAATAAAGGGATGCTTGAGAAGGCTTATATTAACTGATAGCAGGCTGCACAGTGAAAGAAGCAGAATTAGGGGGAAATGATACATAATATTTAAAACATTGTAGATAGAATGCACATAGGAAAAACAGTGAAAATGGAATGCTAGGAAATTATAGTGACCTAGGTTGAAATATGAAACTGATCCTTCCATATTTCTTTGAAGAAGTGGGGGATTAGGGATATGGATCACGTCATATGCATCCTACTTGATCTATATATTGATTATTTTGTGCCAAATTAATCCTTCCCCACTTTTTTCCTTTGTTATGATAAATGGCTATTTGGGAGGGAGGAAAGAAAAAAATATATTAGACCATGTAGGTGATGTGAAAACAATATAAATAACTTAAAATAACATTAATGTTAGATTATAAACTCAGTGAAGGCAGGGATTGTCTTTTACTTCTTTTTGTATTCTCAGTAATTAATAAATAGTATCTGGAACATAGTGGAAACTAAATAAATAATTATTGATTAATTGATGATGACAGTGATGGATATTTGAGTATACATATATGTAGTTAAAATGAATGAGACAGCTTGGGACAAAATTAGCATTTAATAAATGCTTGTTAACTAGTATGACTAGCAGTCTTTTCCTTTTTATAGTTACATAAAATCTGTCCTTGAGAATAAGGCAGAATAAGGCTGAATCTGGTATATGCAGAACTTTGTGCAAATACCAGATAGCTCTTTTTTCCCATTCTGTCTGATGCTGGTTTTGAGAGACTTTTCTATATTCCAGGCAGAATGCCTTTTCAGTTGTGGTATTTCCTTGTGCCCCATGACTGTGCTCCACTGGTAAGATGTTCTGGTATGTTCTTGAAGCATTCTCTTTTGGCCAGCCCATTCTTACCACCTTTTTTTTGTGACTCCTTACTCTTTCTATTGAACAGTTGCCTGATTATTTTATGGGTTATCCAATGAGTTATCATCTACTTTCCTTTTCCATCCACCCCAACAGAGTTTTATGGAAGAAAATGAAATTACAATGCTAACACAATAGTATTCCATCACATTCACATACCACTTAGTTGATGGGCATCCCTTTATTCACCTTTATCACAACTCTCTATTCCCTCATGGCCATCCATATTAGTTCTTATCTTTCCCTTGTACTGTGGGTTTTGGAACCATTATTTATTATTTACACTTTTTATTATGTCCAAGTCCTTTTCCTGGAAATCATTTTGTCTCTGTTTTGTGTTTAATTTTTCCCTGTGCATATTCCACTGAATAGAATATGAGTTGCTTGAGGGTAAGGAAAGCTTTGTTTTTGTCTTCGTATCAGTGTAGTGCCTAATAAATTATTGATGATCAATAAGGACTTGAATTGATTCTTGTCCCTAAGTCTTTCTTCCTTTCTTAACACTGGTGGGAGACAACATTAGAACAAGTGGCCTGAGGGAAGAGATGTTTGGCTCCTAATACCTAAGATCCTTTTGAATGGATAGAACTGTTATCAATCTTATCATTGCCATCATTATGGCTTATGTAGTAGTGTAATAGGCTGAGGCTTGAGTTGATGCACTGAGGTCCCAAGCACATGAGGCTAAATAGTAATTGGACCATACTCTATTAATATATATGCTTGGAGAAAGAATGGCCCCCACCCACTCTTTGTGCAAGTCCTGATGTGTTATATAGTAAATGACGTTTTTGGTGGGTGGAGGCAAGGGAGTGGGAAGGGAAACGGAAGGAGAGACTGCTGGCTGGCATCTTGACACAGCTGCTATCATTGCCATTGCGACGGCTCTTCATCATTTGGCGCTCAAGCATGGGAACCAAGGACCCTACTTTCACTGAAGAAGTCTCCAGTGACCAGGAACTTAGGTGAGTGTAATAGACTAGACTAGTAATCTTTTTTGGTTGAAATGGGACAGATCCTAGCTAAAGATACTCCATCCCCCACCCCAACCCCCTCACCCCCAACCCCACCCAGGAGTGGCGCTATAGAAAGCCTGCTTAAACTGATAAAAGAGCAAGGGCTACTTATAACTTGGGAACAGACAGCTAGACTTCTTGGTACATTAAAATGCACCTCCCCTTGGTTCTTAGAGGAAGAGCAAATCTCTCCAGATAATTGGGCATTGACTGGTCAACAGCTCTCCACATATTACAGTGAAAACGGTCCTCATTCAATTTCCATCGAGGCATTCTATTTATACAATATAATACAGTTGGCCTTAAGATACTGTATAAGTTATAGAAGAAAAGGAAAAGGCTCTAGGAATAGCCAAATGGGGAAGCCTGAAATAAAGAAGGAAGACAAAGAACAGATTAATGACCATATCCCCACAGGGCATGGAGACTTAAATGAAGCTCAAGGGTGTGGTGAATCTGAGGCAGCTGTCAGCCTCATGTTGGGCGCCAAATGTGATGACCGCTTATTTAAAATCAGCCGGAGTCAGGAATTCAGATTAAGGGAAAAATCTTCAATCTTTATTGAAATGAAGAGGTGAAAAAGGATTGCGATAGCAATATGGGCAAGAAAGATTGTGATAGCAATATGAGCAGCTGCGACAGGAAGCCAGATAGCAGAGGGGGATTGGAGATGAAGACTAATTTTCTTGGGGGTATATACTACTGAGATCTCTTGGGGGAAAGTACATAAGCCACTTAGGATCCTAGAAAATCTGGGTTAATATTTCAGCCTTATTTTAATTTTTACTTCTTTCTTTTTGAGTTGAACATTTCTAGGTGGGTATTTCTAGAAATACGTATATTTCTTCTTTTAAAAATAGTCATAAACTTTGAGGATTTGTTTTGTATCAGAATCTGTTCTTCTTTATATGTGTGTTCTTCTTTAAAATGGCCATATCGTTTCACCATTTTTCTTCCATTGGGCTTTTAGAACTCTACTATCTATTTTCAAGTTTCTTCTCTACAGCTGTATTCCTAGAGGTGAATGCTCTGAATTCTCTTGAAATCAGATGGCTTTGAATATCTCTTAAATTTATGTTATGGTTCTAAGTACTCACCTTTAGACATTTACAAAGTCTTAAGCCTATTTTAGGGTTTACAAAATGCTTTTCTCATAACAAACTATGAGGTAGGAAGTACAAGCTTTATTATTCCCATTTTACAGAAGAACATGGGGACAAAAGAGCTTCAGTGTTAAAAGTTCACTGTCACAGGGATAGTGAATATCAGTCCCAGCATTTTAGCCATGGCCTCTTATTCTACTATACCATGTTCTCTTTCCAAAATGGATATTTTCTCTGCTTTGTATATCCTCAAGTCATGTTGACATCATACTTGTGTATCTAAAAAACAGATTATCTTTTTGGAATCTTTGATTTCCTTGCCAATCATTAAGCAGTATGCTATTTAAGTAATAACATTTAACAATACCTTTATGCTTTGTCCTAGTAACAACTTCTGGACATCAGTAAGGAAACATTTTCTTCCTGTAATCTGCTCTAACAAACTTATGATCAGCATAGTTGCTGCAATATATCCTGTAGTCTTCCATAGGCTACCTATTATTTGTGCAAACGCTCCAAAGTGACCATCTCAAGAACTTTTGGAGACTTTTTTTTATAAGCTTTAGATTTGAAAAGGGTTTCCCAGTTTCTAGACCTCTAACATCCAAGTTCTTTGTTATATCTTGAAATGTGGAAACATAAATTACTAAATTCAGTTAAATTTAAGCTATGATGAAGTTCAATTTCTTCTTTTATATCTTCAATAATAGAGCATATTTATTGTCTTCTCCATTAGAATGTGGGCTCTTTGACAGCAGAAACAGTGCTTTGTCTTTCTTTGTATGTATCCTCAGTGCATAGAGCTGTGTTTGACAATTTGTAAATACAATCAATCCTAATATTTGTGTGTGTTTGCTTACTTTTATTAGCAACTTTATTTTCACTTTCATGTTGGCAACTACACTATACTATATAAATAAAAATACATATAAGGAATGCAGTGTTCACAAATTTGTGGGGTGACTGGTATCCTACTAGGTGTTTCACTGGTCTTGACATTGTAAAGCTTGAGGAAAGAACCTGTAGATAAAGAAATATTGAAGATTACTGATGATAGTGGAGATGATCCTCTGGAGAAGAAAGTAAGGAATGATACCAAGAGGTCATCTGAAGAAGTGTCTTGTCAAAAATAATGGCTAGAGCTAGGAGTGGAGGATGATGTTAGAATGATATGAGATGAGGAGGGGGAAATAGTGAGTTCTATGCAAATTGCCACAAAGTGTGTGTGTGTGTGTGTGTGTGTGTGTGTGTGTGTGTGTGTGTGTATGTTTGTGTGTGTGTGTGTGTGTGTGTCTGTCTGTCTGTCTGATATGAGATGAGATCCTCAACTAAGAAAATGGACAGAAAGATATATAGAAGGCTTCATGAGAGACAAAAAGGTCTGGAATAGCCATTATGGTAAAAGGTTTTAAATATGAACAATGAGCAAATTAGAAAAGTGTCTAATTTTTAATCCACTAGTTTTTGTTATTTTAAATAGATGTTACTGATTTAAAAATTTTTTATGTTGTAAATATGCACAACAAGCAAATTAGGAAAATGTCTAATGTTTAATCCATTAGTTTTTGTTATTTTAAATAGATTTTACTGATTTAAAATATTTTTTACATTATCTAGATTTTTCCCTACATTTCTCTCCCTGCTTCTTTCCTGAGAGTATTTTCTTATAATAGTTGCTTTTAAAGAAAGGAAAAAAAGAAAATTAATCAGTAAAACTGATTTATATCTTGATTAAAATTAATATTATACATGGATCAAAACATAGTATTTTCACCTTTTTGTTGTTTGCTCATTTTTTTTTCTTTTTCGTGTTTTCTTTCTTCCCTTTTGATCTGATTTTTCTTGTGCAGCATGATGAATATGGAAATATGTTTAGAAGAATTGCACATGTTTAACCTATAATGGATTGCTTGCTATCTAGGGGATGGAAGAAGAGGAAAAGAGGGAGAAAAAATTGAAAAGTAAGATTTTGCAAAGGTGAATGTTGAAAACTATCTTTGCATATCTTTAGAAAAATAAAAAGCTATTATAAAAATTGACATTATATTCAATATTCAACATTCATGGATCAGCACTTCTGCAAAGAAATGGTACAACGACTTCTCATATCTCTTATTTAGGATTAGGCTAGTTCTTTAAGATTTTGCAACATGAGTTTTGATTGTATGGTGATGTTGTGCTTTTCACCTACCACTATTGCAGTGATTGAACATAGTTTTTGTGGCTCTGCTTACTTTTCTTTACATAAGTTAATGTATGTTTTAGTCATCATGTTTATCATTTCTTACAGTATGGAAAGATGAAATTCAAGTACTACAATATGTTTAGTCATTTTCTAAGTAGTTGGCACATTCTTTGTTTCTTCACCACCATACAAAAGTATTGCTATACATATTTTGATTTATATGGAGCCTTTATTTTTGTCAGTGATATCTTTTGAATATAAACCTAGCAGTAGAATTCTTTTGTCAAAAGATATGGATATTTTAGGCACTATATTTGCATAATCCAAATCACTTTTCAGAATGACTGTACCAATTCATAGCTCCAGCAAAGATGCATTATTGTGTATATTTTCCCACAATCCTTCCAATTTTCTCACTATTTGTCATCTTCTCCTATTTGCTAGGTGTAAGTTGAAACTTCAAGGTTGTTTGAATTTGCATTTCCCTTTTTCTTAGTTATTTGGAGCCACCTTACATGTTAATATAATGCTTTTTTGTTTGTTAATATAAAATGCTTTTAAAAAAATACTTTGCTATTAGAATTATTTTGGCTATGAGATAGGAAAAGTACAAAATTGAAGGGCCATTCAGTAATTTTTTCTTTAAAATTAACTAATTTATCTTCTAATTAAGCAATATATTGATAACAATGCTATTGTTGGTGGTGGTCTTTCCTTATTGAAGAGGAAAAAGAATGAACAGTGCACCCAAAGCCTCAGGCACACTTAGTCTTGCCTGTCAGGATGATAATTACAGAATATTAGAACTGTAAGGAAGTATAAGATTAAAAAAAAATTATGAGAATTTTTTGTAGTTTTTGGAATAACAAAACAGCCCCAAAGAGGGAAGTAATTTTCATGATGTCACACAGCAACAAATTTAGAACTAGATCTCAGGTCTTCTAACTCTCAATATATATTTTTTTCTATAGCCCTATAGACAGCCCTATGTTGCAAGGCAATTCCAATAAACTTTGGATAGAAAATGCCACCCAAATACAGAGAGAGAATGAAAGACACAATGTAAATCACACACAAAAATGCTGCCTTTACATGTAAGTGGAAAAAATAAAAATTAAAAACAAACAAAGAAACCAGACAACCCTATGTGCTGCAAGCATGCTACCCTTAGAAAGATTTGAGTTGTTGCTGCAAAAGAAATAAATTAGGAAACTGAAAAGTCAGGTGTTACACAGCCACTTAATTTTTATTTTGCAATTTTCCCAATCTCATGAACCAAATATAATGCTTGAAAAAGTCAGTAAAATGTGGCAAACTGAAATACACTTGCTCCAAATCTGTGGATTTGAATTTTTTGTATCCACGTCAGCTTTTTTTCTCCCTAATGTTGATTGCTTCCATAGCCCCATACTTACTTCAGTAAAAACTACATTTCATTGCAAATTGAGACACGGTACATGGCTGCTATAATGAGAGAATTCAGAACTCTTTCTGATGCTAGGTCTTTAAAAAGAAATATTCAAGGAAAAGCCTTTCTCAATGCTGCCATGCACAAATAACTATCAGGAACCAGTAGGAACTGTTACTTCAGCAGAATTCTACTCTTTTACCCCTCACTTATCCTGTTAAGATGCCAAAGTGGGGTGATGTAGGTTGTAAGTTCCCTGAGGACAAAACAGCATCTTTTATCCTCCTAGCCTCCATGGTACTAAACTGCATAGATATTTTTCTGTGAACTAGACTTGTAGTTTCATTACGATAGGGAACATCTAAGAAAAATATTCCTTCTGTGAATATAGATCAATACTTGCTCCATAGCTTTTAATCTTAGAGAGTTCTCTGGGGATACTAGAAGGCTAAGTAATTTTCCCAGGAGCCCGTAGTTAAGTATCAGTGATGGTACTTGAAGCTAGGTCTTAATTGATTCCAAGCTGCCTCTCTAAATAATACTTTTGTTCTCTTTGCCCATAGTCAACTCTCAATAATTTTCTGAATGAATTACAGAATTCTTCTTTAGGATAATGATAATTATTATTAAAGTTCTCCTCTGCAAAACCAGTTTTGAGTTAGAAAGCACTTTTCTTCACGACAGCCCTGTGAGGTGGGTATTATGAACTCTCCCAACAAAAGCTGAGCCAACATCTGTGGCCCAGCTGGACAGTTCTACCAAAGAGAGCTGGACTTATTTGATTCTTCCTCAGGCACTGAAGAATTTTCCAGGTTTTTCCTTTTAATATTCTTGCTTTACTCAATAATCTTAGAGCATGCTGAGAAATCTCAGCGTGAGGAAAAATTTAGTAACCACAGAAAGGGCTATTCCAAAGACTCTGTGTAAATATGGAAGCTGGCCAGTATGGCTGCTAATGATTCTTCCTGGAACATTCCACAATTTATAAGGTTTTTTTCCCCCTCAGGAATGTTTTCCCTTCTACCAAAGAGTCTTGGAGGAATGTATGTGGAGAGGGAGGCTAGAAAATTGAGCCATCCCCAGATGGAAGACTAGAAAATTGAGTCATTTCCCAGGAGAAGTGCATTGAGTCAAAAAGGTTTGTTGGACCATATGGTCAGCTAGTAATTTAGAACTTGAATTTCAAAAGCATGAGTTGGCAAAGTGCTACACAGAGTTTCATCCTCACATTTTTTTTCATCATTTTTCTTTATTATTAGTTGAGCAACTGACATTGCTGCTGGCACTGGACAAGAAGGCTGTCTGACCGAGTTGGAGAAAGTATCCAACTCCAAAATCATACACTTGCCCAGAAATCAGTTTTGCTTCCCCCTCTTTTCCCAAATCTTTTATTTCTTTTAATTTCCCCTTTCCTCCAAACTATTGAAGAATTTTGGTTTCTGGAAATGATTTAATGATAGTTGAGTAAAAATTGTCAATTAAAAATTTAAAAAATAAATGGAAGAAAACAGAAAAAAATTAGGTGGTGCAGATGAGCAGAGCAGTGTTAAAACTACCTTGTTAAATTTAAATTATACTTTATAAAAAGTTCCCATGCTATATGTAGGAGGGAAAGAAGCAAATTTTACTTGATAGAAGCCAACAATTTTATATGCAATCTCCTTTGGGAATTTTATTTGGATATTTAAAGATTCATGTTCATTGATGTTTTATTAATTTACAATAAAAAAGAATTTTTCAAAAGAAAAAATAGCCAAGATATGTATTATTTTAAATGTAGTCATACTTGGACAGAAGGATATGGAATGTTTGCATGGGGTGGAGAGTCTGTAAATGTGGTGTGTCTGTTTTGGGGGGATGGTGATACAGCATGGTTGGTACAAAGATATACCTGAAAGCTTTGAAATCAGAATAGAAGGCCTCTCTGAATAAGAGATAGAAGATGGAGCACATTTGAACCTGGAATTACCTTTTGATGCTACAGGTGTATTTCCTTCTACCTCCCTCTCCTTTAAGAATAAAGCATATTATGTTACAGTGACAATAGCAGGGAATTATAAGGCAGCAAGCAAACTGAGCAGTCAGAAGTGTTTTAGAAATTCTTGATTTTATGTGCTCTGACACAGCTGGATGGTGAAGTAGACAGAGTACTAGACTTGGAATCAGGCTACCTGAGTTCAAAATTAAGCTTTAGCCATTTACTAGACATGTGACTCTGGGTAACTCACTTAACTACTCTCTACCTCAGTTTTCTTCATCTGTAAAATGGGGACAATAATAGTATCTACCTCTTACAGTTGTTAGGAAGATAAAATGATATAATATAAATCAATTTTCAAACTTTAAAATTATATATGAATGGTGGATATTATTTTGACTATTATTATTAGTTGTAATATTGTTCTCCTATCTGTTCTAGCTTGGATAATTTCTGTGGCTCCTTTCACTTTGTAAATGAAAGTATTGACATATATCTCCATAATACTTTAAGCTTTACAAAGTCCTATCTTCAGAAGAACCTTATGAAAAGATACTAAAATATCATGGTTCTTCTCTTAAAATGAGGAAACTGAAGTTCAGAGAGAATAGGTGATTGTCTAGGATTGTTCTAGTTATTAATTAATTTGGGATTTGAACCCATGGCCTCTTAACGGCAAAGTCAAACCATACTACAATACCTCCATAGTAATTTCTTTGACCCAGAGACTCATTCTAGCTCTTTTTCTGTGTTTCCAAAAAAAGAAGAGATAGTTTTCAGTACTTTTCCTTGGTGGTTATTGGGTAAGACATAAAGGAATGCAATCAATTTATCTCAATGAATACTTATTAAATCCTTATATAAGGCATATAACTGGTTTTGGACTCCATTCACATGTTTTTAAGGGTCACTCCTAAACTATATAACTTAGTAGGAGTCTTTCACAAATACAGCAGGTGCACACTGAGCCATAGGTTATACATCCAAAGGGTAGATAGAAGAATTGGTCTTTGACCTGTGTGTCCCAGCAGTGGAGTTACAGAAAATAAGGCACTAAAGTAGTTGTAAAGATGCTCGTGTCCTTTTATCCCTTTATGAAGTGTGGATAAGCTTCTTACTTGAATTTGGAGGCAGCAATGCTGTCAGTTACTGACAACCAGCCTTGTTCCTGATGGCTCTTTAACAAGCTGCCAAAGTAATATCCTTAAGAGCAGATCTGACCATGTGGTCCCCTGAGTCAACCAATTCCACTGGTTTCCTGTTGCCTCTAAGACAAAATATGAGCTCTCTGTTTAACTTGCAAAGCCCTGACCCTAACCCATATTTTTAGGCTTGTTGGATGTTACTCCCCTCTCCACATCTGCAAACTAAGTAACAATAGTGCTTTCTCTTTTCATCACTTCATCTCCCATATCAGCCTTTTCACTGACAATTTTCCATGCTTGGATTATACACTATCCTTCTCTTTGCCTCATAGGATCCCTCTGGATATCAACTAGCTATGTGACCATCTGTAAATTTTTTGGCTTTTTTTGTGTCCCACTTTCCTTAGTAATATTTAAAAGAGAATGTTGATTAAAAAAGAGGGAAAAAAAAGAAAAAATACTCAAAAATAAATTAACTTTATATCAATAAATTAAATAATTTTTATTTTTTTAAATTCTCAATTGACAAGTATTTGTATCCTCTCCCTCTTTGCTTGCTCCATTTATAAAAGAAAGAAATATAAAATCTTTATAACAAATAATCAGTCAGACAAAACAAATTCCCACATTGGTCATATCCAAAAATATATGCTCAATTCTGCACCTTGAATCTATCACCTCTCTGTCAAAAGATGAGTAGCATGCTTTATTAATAGTCCTTTGGAATCATGTTTTGCCATTTTATTTATCAGATAACGCTTTCAAAGTTGTTAATCTCTATAGCATCATTGTTATTGTGTAAATTGTTCTGTTGGTTCCGCTTGCTGCACTCTGCATGATTTTAGTCAAGTCTTTCAAGGTTTTTCTAAAACTATCCCTAATATCATTTCCTGTAATTCAATAATATTCCCTGATTTGTTCAGCTATTCCCCAGATGATAGACACTACACTTCCTGCCTAGTTTCCAGTTGCATGCTGCCATACAAAGAGCTGCTGTTAATATTTGTGTACAAACAAATTCTTTTGCTTTTCTACTTATCTCTTATGGGTACAAGCCTAATAGTAGCAACACTGCTATCAGAGTCTTTATAGACTGAGGTTTTTTTTTTTTTGTAAAGTTCCAATTTACTTTTCAGAATTTAGCCAGGTTTTATTTGGGTTGAAGTAGTTATGCTCTTACTTTAGAGAAACCTCAGGGTAACTGATAGAGATTACAAATTGATCAATGAAAGAAGAATCAAAGATGGTAGAGGAGCTTTGAGAACTACAAATGGTTCTACAAATGGTAGGAGAAGTTAGAAAAATGTAATGATTCCACTGATATAACTAACTTTATAGGAAGTTGAATGGAGCTTTGAAAATTAACCTTTTGACTTGGTAAGGGATTTGTCTCTATTTCCAAGATGAAACTGTATTCAGTCAGAGTGTAGTGAAATGTATTGTTATAATAATATCTAATATTTAGATAGCCCTTACTTTGTGCCAGGCACTATGCTAAAGAATTTTATCATAATGAGTTCATCTGATCCTCATAATATATATTTACATATTTATATAAATTTATATATTTACATATATTTGCATATATCGGTTTTTTCTTTTCAATTATTTACTAGACAAGAAATTATTCAGCATTCTTTATTTTCCTTCCCAAGTCATAATGACTCTTTCAAACTATGAGTAAATTGGTATCAATGAGCTACATTTGGGCAAGATACTGAGAAAGAATCACAGATTCTAAAAGCTGGATGGAATTCCATGAAGTGTACTAGCACTTAGTACAGTATATAACACAGAGGAAATACTAAATAAATGCTAATTGACTTGTTGATTTCTTTCTAGGTCCAGCATGTCTAATCTAACCATCCCCATGATAACTCTGCATATATTTAAAGGCACCTATCATGCTCTTTCTGAGTATCCTTTTTCTAGGCTAACCATTTCCATTTTCTATAATCAATTTATATATGTTTTTTTTTTAATTTGTAGTTTCACTGTTTCAACCACACAGTTCTAGACATATTATATTTTGCCTATGTATGTTTTAAAATGTAGCATACAAAAAAAGGAACATATAATTGTAGACATTGCTTAGGGCATAATAATGAAGCTATCATTTCCTCAATTCTGGATTATGCCTTTTTCAATGCAAATCTAAAATCGTACCTACTTTATCACAAAATTGACTCATGTTTCCCAAGCATCCTAGAGCATTTTCAGATGAATTGTTACCTAACAGTATCTATATAGTCTTGATCTGATGAAGCTGATTAAAAAAATACTTTCAATGCTGTCTTTATCTCCATCTATAGAGATTTCTATCTGAATCTGCTATATTTAATCTTATGAGACTTAGCCAAATGTTTTAATCTTTTGGGTGCTTTATTAGTTATCCCATAAATTAGTTATCTTTTCCAGTTTTGTGTTACCTGCAGACATGCTAAGTGTGCCATCTATGTCATTGATGTTGATAAATGTTGAGTAGTTTAGGGCCAAGACCCAGTTTCCTGTATTCCACAAGAGCTATAGTTCCAAGTTGACATTAAGTCATTATTGAGTACTCTCTGGGCATGGTCATTCAATTGATTCAGATTATAATGATTGTACCCAATATTCCTAATCTTGGCCAAAAAGAAAGCATCAAAAACACCATCAAATGCATTGATAAAATCTAAAAATACCATGTTTATCATGTCTATCTAAGTCTGTGGCTCAGGAACAAGTTTTTTTTAAATTTTATTTTATTTTCAATTCACAGAACAAAACAAGCATTTCCATAATAGTACAATAAAAAGATGATTGCACTTGAAATTGCAAATCCACCATGTACAACTCGCTATTTCCTCCAAATACACACCAAAGTTATCATGTCAATTTCTTTTTTCCCTTTTTTCTTCCCTTCTGCTCCCACCCTAGAGATGATTACTATTAGATACACATATACACATATACACACACATATTCTGCTATTCTTTTGTTTATCAGTTCTTTCTCTGGATGCAGATAATGGCTTTCTTTATGTGTTCTTTATTTTTAATTTGTATACTTATAATAATCAAAATGATTTAGTTGCTCAAGGTTCTTCTTAAAACATTATTTTAAGAAGTTTTCATCTTAAACTGACTTTGCCAAAAGCTGCTGAACCACCTCTTATCCTTTCAATTGATGTGTGCTTAGGTAAAGTGAACACATTTTATAATTACCCTATGGTGAAGCTATGCTATTTCTGTTTTAACATGAATTATTTTATTCTTACATGTGGTTTTTAAAGTGGTGCTCTTGTATGTTTGTTTTTTTAACTCCAAATTTGTTCATGAAGTAATTTTGGATCTCATGCTGTGAATATCAGAAATACTGGGAAAATAAAATAAACAAACAAAAAAATGAAACACTTGGTATCCTGATTCCTTCCTTGAATATCTTAGGACATTTTATTTGATTTTTCCTAAACACTTCCTCATATTTCAACTTGTGTTGTAATTATTTGTTATATGCATTGCAACCCTTCTCCAGTACCATTTAGAATAAACTCCTTGAGGGTAGGACCATGTCATTTCATCTTTATATTTTCTGCTTTCTAACACAGTGCCTTGTACATGTCAAATGACGTTAACATTAACAGTAGTTCTGGATTCAAAGGGCAAAGAGCTAAGGTGATAAGGGAAAATTACTTATGATTGACAAAAAGAATAATAGGATTTAATGCTAGTATTTTGGTACTCTTACCTTTTTCTTTTCATCTACTGCCAGAATAAACAAAAGATTCATGAAATTATTCTGATTATGAGAAAGAGAAGGCACAGAGGTATTGAAGAAAAAGAATCAATTGGACAAGAAATTAGAAAACTTGGCTTGGCCAAGGCTTGAACCTAGCTCCTTAGCTACGTCTCTCTCTTTCTTTTAAATGATATGGTTATCATTTTTTTTTAACATGGCCCATATTTCCCTCTCTGTTTTTCCTTCTCTTTTTCACTCAGAGAGCCATCCATAAAACAAAGGTTTTTTAATTGCTTTTTTATTTTAAACTTAAATGAAAAAAAAAAACCATTGTCATGTGAACACAAGAGTATTCAAATTATAAAGCAATAAATTTCCATTTCAAGAAAGCCTACATAATAAATACTGTACATTGTGTTCAGAGGTATCCATCTTTTCTCCTTCCTTGGATTTTCTTTTGTTCTCTGCTGTGCACTTTTTACTTAATTTTTCCCCTTCCTCTTCCTTCCCCCTCCACAAACATTTCCTTTATCACTTTCTTAAGTAGAAAAGAAACAAAGCAATGAATCAAGATCTTATTTGTAGGCTTGTCTCTTCCTGAGGGAGAAATGCTCACCCTGAAGTCTTAACAATAGTCTCTCTTGAGCTAGTTGGAGACAGCTTCAGCTTGCCCTTGCCCTGGATTAAACAGTAATTGATAACAGTTTAAGATTAGTGAGAAAGACATCAAGTTAATAGCCTGATGTTTGTATTTCTTTATATCTTGCTCTATTTGTAAAGGGATTAACATTGTAGAAAATTATCAATATCTGGATTAGTGATAACAATAGACCCCCTCCCCCCAATTCACCATATACCAATTGCAGGAAAACAGTTTTTGATACCTAGCTTTACAAAGCCAAACATGCAAGGTGATAGCAAGCATCATATCTCCTAAGAAAACATTATCTGGAAAGTAAATCTGCTATCTAAAGTTTCAATATAGCTAAGTGCTCATTTACATACACACGTATCTCTGTGTATATGTATAAATTATTTTTGGATTATCTTTTGGAGAGTGTCTATAACATTGCCTCTCTTTATTAATGTGGATAATTGAAGAATGACTGGTAATTGTTTAGTTATTCCAGGATCTGAAAAACTCAATATAATTATCCCTGACCTCACAGATGTTAAAAGGAAATTTTCTTTTTTTCAGAATTAAAAGTTATTAAATTTGGTTCAAGACCTGGTAATGAAAAATTTTTGCCTGCAGATAAAAAATAACTTGCAGATGTTTGAATGTTCTCCCTGAGAGACTGCCAAAACTCGACTGATCCTGAAAATGGCATTTGTTTTATGAATAGGAACTCACAGTCCTAAGTTGGAGAAGAGAAGGGTAAAAAGGAAGAAGTGAGCCACATGTAAATTTTTGCATTCTAATTGGATACATTTTTCCTCTACCTTTCTTCTCCTTACCATGCAGTGGGTGCCAGCTGTCACTGAAAGCTGTTTCCAAACCAATTACCATTTCTTTATCAGAAAGGAGGATAAAAATCTTAACAAAAGAACAGATGAACGGATACTATTGGTACCTCAGAAACTGGAGCTACTCTTGAAAGGAAGTTGCATCTTTGCAGAATTATTATTATCAATCAGCCTTTATTGCTTCAGCTTTCTTTATTGCACGCTTACCCACAAAGTAATGAAAACATATAATAAAGATAGTAAAACACATAATATATCACTGTGCAGATATTGCAATCATAGCAAATCCAATGTAAATGCCCTATAGGGAATACTTGTGCTTTCTGAAACATTGCTAACAGTTTGCACGATGCAACATCACGTTATTTATCTACTAAACCTGTCACACTCTACTAAATATCATGTGAGCACCAACCCCAAATAATTGCTATTCCTTTCTATTCTCAGAACAAACTGCATATTTCTTTCCTCTAGCTGATTTTAATATTCACAAAGAATGGCTCCCACTCCTGAATAATTAATATATAATGATTACTAAGCTATGGCATTCTCCACCTATGTATGGTTTATGATTCTAGCCTCTCAAATCTTGCTAGGCTTCTTGCTCCAACATCTATTTACAGTCAGGAGCTAAGAGTCAGTAAATGACATGGAAACAACAGGCCTGACAGCATGGAATTCAGTCAATAATGATTTACAGGCACTGGATGCATCCTGTGTTCTTTATTCTTGAATCTTAAGCCCCATCTGCTGCTCAGGCTCCAATTTGCTCTCCTTTTATTAAATGGTTCTCGGATGATAGAGTTCTTTTTCTTTGTTTACATTTATGAAAAGCATCAAGACTCATGAGTTCAAATCAAATAAGCAAGGATACACTTCTTTTGTGGAATTTCCTTTTCTGGACATCAGTACTGTGGAAATACCCTTGGGATTTTTTTCTCATTTATAGAAAAACCTGCCACTGTCTCATGATCACATACTGAAGCTGTTTAATAAATATTACATAATAATGATAATTAATGAGTGTGAGTCACCCTAGAAGCCACAGAAGGGACTTAAAGATAACATAAAAAGGCTAATAAAGAAGGAACTGACAGCTCTCTTATGGAAATTAAAGCACAGTAAAATTCTGAACACTATTGCTACTATTTATCCTTAGTAGTTTCAGTGACAATGCAACTCAGATATTGGATGATACCAGAATGATAAGCAATAGCATTTAAAAAAGGGGGGTGGTGGTCAGAGATTGGGACACTTTGCAACCTGATCCAATGAATTGAATTTAAATGATGCTTCTAAAGTTGGCCTTGGGGGAAAGATGGAGTAAGTGAGTAAGGAGAAGATATGAATATGGTAGAAGAATCTCCTACATAGCACATAAACACACCCCAGAAATATGATTATATAAACTTCTTGATGGCTAGGGTAGAGTATAATAGAAAGATTTAAAATTATAAAGTACTTTGTATTTACCAATTAATTTAGATACATAATATAATTTGAATTTTATCACAATCTTATGCGTTAGACCAGGGCTTCTTAAACTTTTTCCATTCATGACCTCTTTTTACCTGATATATTTTTACACCACCCCAGATATATAAAATAGGAATACAAACCAAGAATTTATTGACAATAAATCATAATTTTGTGACCCACACATTCAGTTAGGTGACTTCATATGAGGTTGCAACGCAGTTTAAGAAGCTTTGCTTATTTTTATTTTTTATTTTATTATTATTTTTATTTTAAAATTATTTTACTGATAGATTTTTTTTATATGTCACCAAAATATGTTTCAGTTTCCCACCCACCCTTAGAAAACCAAATTCTCTAATAAAACTAATGTTTTTTAAAGGAAAAAAAAGAGAGAAAGAAATCAGCAGAACATATCAATACAACAATGAATGCATCACTAATCCCATTTTACAGAGAGGCTTAGAGAGATTAAGTGATTTACCCACCATGATACATGATTGATGGAGTTGGAAGTCCAATTGAGGACTTTTAAATCCAAGTACGTAGGATTTTATAACTAGAAAGGAATATAGTCCAATTGACTCATTTCACAGATGAGAAAACTGAGGCTGAGATAGAAGTGAATTGAGCAGGTTTACACAGAAATCTCCTGATGTCAGATCCAGTGCTCTTTTCACTCCCCTAGGCCTTCTCATTCATGTCTTTCAAAGCACCTAATCATATACAATCTATTGTAACAATGTAAGATATGAGAGTGAATTTCATTAAAAAGGAAAATATCAATAACTCCAGTAACCAAGTGAGTACCTTCAATTCACTCCTGAGTAATCAGTGACATGATTTCCCTATATTTTTTTTCTTATATATATTTTTCCTATTTTTTCCAGTTATATAGCTTCTTCTTTCTTCCATGTCTCTCAAATGTCCAAGGGGAAATATAGTTGACATTTTATGAACTAAACACTCAGACTGATTCTATATGTGAGAAATTTATTAACTTGTTTGTTATAGGAAGTGACATTAACTCCTAAAGGTACTAATGGAAAAGTTCCTTTACTAAATGGATTCTGGTAAGAATAACACCAAAACTTAGATCTTTTACTTCCTCTTGTAATATGATAACTTTGCTTTATTTTTCATTAAAAAATTTGAGACTATTCACCAAAAGCTTCCTATTCTTTCCTCTTCCTTATCTCATTTTTTTTTCAGAAACCTTCCTTCACTATTTTCTACTTTACTCTGGTTTTGCATAAAGAAGTGTCTCTTCTTGCCATATAAAATTTCTCTCTGTGCATAAATGATCCTATTTCATCGTGTTTTCTCTAGGAGAATTCTCCCTTTATTATTCCTGCTTTCTCACCAATCTTCAGTCTCCCCATCTACTGACTGCTTTCCTGATGCAAACAAATATGTTAAAATTACTCTGAAGCTCTCACTTGGTCTGTCCATTCCATCTAGATAACATCCTATTTGTTTTATTCCTTTTGTGACTCCCCCTCTCCTTCTATACTATCTTGTTTGTTGATCTCATGAATTCTTATGAATTTAATTATCTCTATGCAGATGATTCTCCAATCTACTTAGCCAGCTCTGACTTGCATATTAGACATTTTAATCTGATTGGTATACATCTTTGACTCAATGCATCAAAAATAGAACTCATTGTCTTTCCCCCTAAATCCTCCCCTTTTCCTTACTTATTGTCTACCATCCATCCCAGTCACTGTAACTCTCTACCTAGGTGTCATCTTTGAATTGTCACTCTTTGATCCTCCACATTCATATCTCCTGTGAATTCAACTTTTGCAACATCATATGTGTGTGTGTGTATGTAGGTCCCAACATTGCTACATCCTGGTACAATCCTTTATCACCTTATACCTGGATGATTACAGTAGTCTGCTATTTTGCTTATTACCCTTAATTTTTCCTAATTTGAGTCCATATTCTACTAAGCTACCAAAGTGATCTTTCTAAAGCACAGGTTTACCATAGGTCTACTCCTTTAGAACTTTGGTTCTTTAGAACAAGAACTATTTTTTGATTTTTTTTTTTTTTTTTTTTTTTGTATTTCCAGGGCTTAGCAAAGTGCCGAACACCTAATAAATTGAATAATCTTCTTACCCCCCTAATTTTTGCTCTTTTACTAAAGGACTTTAATATTCATGTAGATGCTCCCTCAAACTTTCTTAACTGTCTCCTCAATTGCCTTAAATCATATGACCCACTCTTTCACTCCATTTCTGTCACATATAAGGAAGCTCATACACTTATTTTTGTTGTAATCTAAAGTGTTCCATTCCTGTAGTTAGAAAACTCTAAGTTTCTCCTTAGATGACCATATCCTTCAATCTTATGTTTCCCATCTCCTACGTCTTTTACTCACCCTCATTAGGACCTCCATTTCTGCTACCCTTCAATACTTTCTCAGGCTTAACACAGACTCTGTGTTCTTCTCCTGTCTTCAACCTCACTATAATAATTACCCATTTCAATTCTCTGCTGTCAATTGCTCTTGAATTTTTTATTCTAGTGGTCTTATAGCCATTCTTCTCTTTTCAAACCTCGGCTCTGGAATACCTTCAATATCTGTTTTCTCTGCTTCTACTCATAAGCTGCTGAATGAATCTGAAGGAAATCCTACAACTGTGCTGCTTGGGTACCTTATGAATTCATGTTTTGCAACCTCAATTGAGCCCTCACTAAACCGAGATAATACTTTCTTACCCTCACTAAATGACTGCCTCTCTCACTTCCTATAGAAGCCACTGAATCTCCCATACCTCCTCTATGCTGTTTTGTTATATTTTTACTCAATATGTTATTTTTGCTTATAGACTTTTATCTTTTTATGTATCACATTTCAAGCTTAACCTCTTCTTTATAGTGGTAGTTTCCAAATTCAATGTAATCCTAATTGAGTTTCTTTTGAATTTGAAATCTTTCTTTCCAGCTGCTTATTTTCTCCCCTTTAACTTGGAAGTTCTAGATAATGATTATAATATTTCTGAGAGTTTTAATCTCAGGTTTTCTTCCAAAAAGCGAAGACTAGGTTCTTCTATTTTTAAAATTTCCCCCTCTTTTATTGTTTCTTGACCACCATCTCTGTAGTCTTTGATATTGTTAATCACCCTCTCTTACTTGACATTCCCTTCTCTCTAGGTTCTTTTGGGACATTACTGTCTTCTCATTCTCTTTTTATTTATTTGACTATTCCTTCTAAGTCTCCTTTGCTGGATCTTCATTCAAATGTCTTTCAATTGAAGATGTCCCACAGGGGTCTGTTCTGGTCTCTTTTCTCTTCTTCCACTAAGGTGCTTCATTTGGTAATCTCATCAGCTCTCATGGATTTATCATCTCTCTATTGAAGATTCTTTATCTATCCTGCCCCAACTTCTCTGCTAACCTTCAACCTCACATCTCCAAACCATAGGAGTTTTTGAATGCTTGGAAGGTTAGCTGGAGAAATGATCTCAGGTTCTGGTCCCTTATCTTACCAGATGGTCTTCAGACTCTATCCAAGACCATAAAATGCAAGTAGCCAAATTGGTCTTCTCTCCTACACTTTGCATTGGAGCCTCTCAATCACTGAGCTAGCTCTGGCTGCTATATGAGCATTTCTGAAAAGTATACTGCCAAACTAAACAAACTTATCCACAGTCTTCAAAATTTCTGCATGATGTGCTGAGCCTCTTGTGGAGAACCTCTTTTCTTAGTGTTAGTTGTCATATTAAAATGAGTCTAAGTGACAGAGAATAAGTACTCCATTGTTGTTTATTGACTTATTGATTATTTCTTGATAAATTCCTTCCTCAGAACCCATAAGCTTCTGAATATCATTTTCTGGGGGCTTGGGCTGGAAACACACACACACACACACACACACACACACACACACACACACACACAATTGTAATTTTTCCTTACATTTTTAATAACTTCTTGTGCTGGCCCTCTGTCTTCAATCTTGGAATAATTGTAGGAGAGGTGATCTGTTTCAGTTTTTGTCATCTCATCTGAAATTTTCTAAAAAAAATTTTCAGTGGTCTTTCAGCTGTTTCTGAGGTTGTATGGGATGTACTGAGGGGGAAAAGTTTACAGAACTAGGTTATTTGTACACTTTTATATAATAATATATTTTGTATAGTAATTTTAACTATGAACCCCACATGAAAAGCTAATTATTTGAGATTTTATATCATTAACTTCAGAAAACAAAAGCATTATCATTCCTACCTAATGGTTAATGACATATAGTCCAGTCTAGCCCTATATTAGCGTAAATATGAAGTCAGTAGAGAGGGTGGAGAAAGCCCAGGATGTCACTTCTGACCAGCATCATAATCATTTGGAAACATGTGAAATGACATTTTTCTTTTCTGTCAACATGACAAAATTACACATGTATTTCCAGAGGCAGATGCATACCAGCTGTCAGGGTATAGTTCTTAATTAATTTTTATTTGAATATTCAAATTTGGAAAATTCTTACATTAGTGTGTACTTCTCTGTAGTTTTTTGACTACATAGATATTTCTGGGGTGTTGTTAGTGAAAAATTTAAATGAATCAAATATAAATCTCTGGAACTTTCAAGTTTTAAAGAAGAGTTACATGACAAATCTGTATTTTCATCACATTTCTCACCATATTCATCTATTCCACAGCAAAATTAAGAATCTAAGAAGTAGACACTACATAATACTGCAATCTAATCAAGACATGAAGGGCAAATAGAAGAAGGGTGAAAAATATTGATTATTGTGTATAATATTCTATTTTAATAAATCCCAGAATTTATCTTCATGACAAAAAGAAATAATAACTCCTTATCCTCTTGTCTCCATCACATCCAATTTGTTGCTAAATATTATAGTTTTCACTTTTACATATTTACAATGTAACACTAAAGTTGTCCAATTGTTGCCTTTCATTCTTACTATGTGACTAGTCCTCATAATTTTCCAGTCATGTCTATCCTCAATCACTTTTTAATGTTATTTCTCTTATAAAACATCACTGGTAATATGCCATAAACCACTTATATCTACCACATGTCTTCCCACTGACCTTTTAGGTTATTTGTAATTTTGATTTTCTGAGACTGTTTCATGTTTCAATATAGCAGAACATTGATACTAAGGAAATAGATTTTTGTGGAAACAAAAATTTTGAAATTATCTAAAGCCCTGTATAGTTACCAAGTATGATACAGTGTGTGATGTCCTTTTCCTATCTGAAATATGACCTCAATATGTTGTCTAATTGAAGCAAATATACAAGACATATGCATTGATGGACTAAATCAACAGGCTTTCCTTCTAGCTAAGAGGTTATAGTGTAGGCAATATATATTTTTCATCTCCTTTTCTTTCAGTGTATATGTCAGACTTTTGTCTTTCATACTGATGTGGATTTCTCCAAGCAGATTTTGTATTGTGTTGGGACTATGTTACAATTAATACTATATCATCTTTTTAAAAAAAGAATATTTTGAGATCCTCAAGAGCAAAAAGGAATCCTTGGATGTTGCTCAATATATCTTCTGAGACCAATGTCTCACTTCAGGTGAGATATTTTTCTCCTTGTCTTACACCTCTTAAGATATCAGTTCTCAGCAGATTTGCTGAACAAATTTCTGTTGTCATATCTATCTTAGTCTTGCAAAACTTTCGTGTTAGTACAGGGGAAATCTTGTTTTATCAGAACCTTCAAAGTTCTGTTTTATTTTATTGAGTCATATTTTTTTAAGCCAATGAACAGTATACTCAAGATGGTCTTATTCAACATACCTCTGAATGTCTGTAAGATCATTGATAATCTCATTGTTGACAAATTCATTTGCTTAATTGAGTCCCTTGAATTGTGAATAAATTAATAAAATATTTGTTAAGCAATTACTACATATGAAGTATTGTGCTATACCTAAGTGTACACATAGAAAAGTAAGATAGTCCTTGCTTTTAATGAGCTCAGATTTTTCACCTACATTTGACACTGTTGGCCATCGTTGAATATTAACATTTAAAAAGTACCTTAGAGATCATCTACTCCAAAGAATAAGTGAATTTAAATTCTCCTTATGACATTCCCAACAAGTGGTTATCTATTTTCTGTGTGAAGACTTCTAGTAGTAATGAGCTCACTGTTTCCTGAAATAGCAGATTTCACTTGTACAAACAACACTTTTCACACATTTTTTTTTTTTTTACATTAGGTTGAAATCTGTCTTCTGATTCTTGGATACAAGTACAATGATGCTGATCCACTTGTAAATATTTCAAAACTGTTTATCATGATTCTTCTTTTTCTCTCCATACACATACATCTCTTCTCTTCTTTGGGCTAAAGGTCCCCAATTCCTTTAAAGGATCCTTGAATGATATGGCTTTCAGTCCTGCTAGGTGGTATAGTAGCCTAACTCTGAATCTGAAGGAAAGAAAATTCATCTTCATGAGTTCAAATATGGCCTCAGACATTGACTAGCTGTGAGACCCTGGGAAAGTCACTGAACTTTCCATTTTTCCTCATCTAAAATAGTTGGAAAAGGAAATGTCAAACCAATCCAGTCTCTTTGCCAAGAAAACCCCAGAGTTACAAAGAGCTGGAATATGACTGAAATTGAAACAACTGAACAACAATAACATCTTTTCATTCTCATTCTTTTCATCTAGATGCATTTAGTTTGTGAATGTTCTATAAATGTGGCACTCTGGACTGAACAAAATACTGGCATTATGAAATGATTTGAACAGAATATAGATTTGTCGACTTCTGCAATATGGGCACTCTATTTTCATTCATGCAGCTTCCATATTTTTTAAAGGAAATAATAAAATATGCTTCTTTCATGGCATTGTTATAAGCACCAAATAGGATAATGTATTAAAAAAAAAAAAAAACTACTTTGGATACCTTAAAGTGCTTTATAAATGTAAGCTGTTTTCAGTTGTCCTCCATGATTCTTACTTCAAATTTAACATATCCCAAACTGAACCCATTATCTTCCCTCTAAAACCTTTTTTTCCTGCCTTCCTTCCTTTTAATGGTACTATCATCTGCTCTGTCAGCTGGACTTAAAAGCAGGTTATTTTTATGGTCTTAAGGTCCCATGTTCAATATGTCATTCCTGTGCTGATTATATTACTCAATATATTCATGGAACTTTCCCCCTTTTCATCTCTGCCTCCTGGGCTTCCAAGTTTTTCCACAAAGTTTCAGTTAAAATCTTACCTTGTACAAGAAGTCTTTTCTAGTCCTCATTAATCTTAGTGCTTTTCACCTAAAATAGATCTCCTTCAACTTAGCTTGAAAACATACAATGTTGATGCTAAGTGAAATGAGCAGAACCAGGAGATCATTATGCATGGCAACAGCAAAATTATATAATGATCAATTCTGATGGACATGGCTCTCGTCAACAATGAGGTGATTCAGACCAGTTCCAATTGTCTTGTGATAAAAAGCCATCTACATTCAGAGAGAGGACAGTGGGAACTGAATGTGGGTCATAGTATTTTTCACTCTTTTTTGTTGTTGTTTCTTTGCATTTTGTTTTCTTTCTCATTTTTCTTCCTTTTTGATCTGATTTTTCTTGTGCTGCAAGATATTTGTGGAGATATGTATAGAGGAATTATGCATGTTTAACATATATTAGATCACTTGCCAACTGGGGGAGGGAGTGAAGGAAGGGAGGGAAAAAAATTAGTACACAGAGTTTTGTAGGGGTGAATGTAGAAAACTTTCCATGTATATATTTTGAAAACAAAAAGCTATAATTTAAAATTTTAAAAAGAAAACATACAATAGTCATGAAGGTAGCTGAAAGTGTGGATGACATAGAGCTTGGGTCGGATATCAAAGATACGAAGGTTATCCACTGCATGGTGAGAAATAAACAATTGTCCTGATTTTTCTCTTGCCACTGGATTTTGATGTTTCAGGAAGAGAAAGTAAGGCTGATGACAGAGCAGCCATGTCTCACTTAAATCCAATTCATGTACAAATCAAGACATCATTCCATGATGCCATTGGTTCCCTTCAAAAATGAAGAACAAACAACATTTCCTTCAATTTATCTTGTATTCACATAAGTTGGTTTCTTGTTGTCTCTCTCATTAGAGTATGAACTCCCTGAGAACAGGAACTGTTTTTTGTCTTTCTGCCTTCAACACTTAACATAATGTTAAGGGCATATAGATAGCAAATAGGGCATTTGGGGCAAATGGATAATTGCTGGATTGTATAGTTAGTTTGGCCCTGTTTCTTAAAAAACTCAAATGAAGAAACTGCCTTTGCTATTCTCTGGATTTCAACTGTCTCATCTATTTAAAAAAATAGACTAGTTTACTTTTAGGGTCCTTCTCCTCTCTATAGTCTATGAATCTGACAGCCAAAAATGCTTGATTAGCTGTATTTCTTAAGGATCTAATAATTATTGACCTAAGTCAGAAATAGTATAGTACAGTGGCTTAGACTCAGGAAGACCTAATTTCAAATCCTGTTTCAGAAACTCTATAATTGTGTGTCTGTAAACAAGTAACTTAACCTCTCTGAATCAGTTTCCTCATTTATAAAAAAATGGAAATAATACAAGCACCTACTTCAAAATGTTGTGGAAGGGTCAATTGAGATAATGTATATAGGGGCAGCTAGGTGGTATAGAAGATAGAATACCAGCCCTGAAGTCAGAAGGACCTGAGTTCAAATCTGGTCTCAGACACTTAACTCTTTCTATCTGTATGACCCTGGGCAAGTCACTTAATCCCTTGGCAATTGCCTCAGCCAAAAAAGAAAAAAAAAGAGGTAACATATATAAAGTAATAGATATTAGCAATTTTAAAAGGAAAATATTTTGATAAATTCATCTACATCTTAATTTTTATCAATTTAAAAGTGGGATAGATTTCTAACATGATTTTATACTTCTATATTAATATTTATAGGCTTCTAGGCTGTCATTGATTTAGAAGTGGAAGACAATAGAGATTATAGTCACCTCTTTCTTCCCCTTCCCCATTCCCACTTTTATAGAGAGCAAAGTGAATTCTGTAATGGGTGGGGAGTAGGGAGAGTAAGTTAATAGCAAAGTAGTTCAATGGAATCCTTAAAAGAAATTCCTAGATTAATATAATGCAGGGTACCTTTATTATTGGAATAGATTTTAACTTTAGTCTTCTCTAGTACTCTCAATGAAATATATTTCAATCTAAAGGAAAATAAGTTACTCACCAGCTGTGATGAATGCAGTCTTGCCTTTTAATTGTGGCATGTCCCCATAGTACTGGAAGGAAATAAACAGTGTATCTCCTGGGAAATATAAAGTATCCACCATGAGAATAAATCTCTTTGGAGTGAGCTATACCTAGAGTTCTTTTCTACAGTGTACTTTTCAGTAATTCCACAATCTTTTTTGGTTTATCAGCTTCTTTTTATTTGCTAAGTGGTGATAGTAATGCACATGTTTGCCTTTTCCAGTAAATCATCCATTTACAATTTGGCTTTCTTTCAATTTCAGATTCCCATCAGAAGAATTTTACCTCTAGGCATATTGCAACCAATTTCCTTTGTAATTAATACCATATCGGTCTCATAGTCCATTTCGACTCCCAAATGAAAATTGATGAGGCAGTCAACCACAAATAAGTATCACATACCACTGATTAAAGTATCAGTCTAGCTGCTAGGGTATCATGCTGCAACACTGAATCATAACCAGTGTCTGAATTTTCTCATCTTTTGCAATTCATATTGCCCATAGTGAGGATTCATAAATTGATATTAAGAGGCATAAGCAAGGATTTTATATGCTCCCTTTCAAAATTCCACTAGGAAATCTAATGTTTAAAAAAATGGTTGTATGACCAGAATGAGAGAACACCCACTAGGACAAAATACCCTTGGATTTCAGAGATATCTCCCCCCAAAAATCAACTATTGAGCAACCAATAAAAAGCTTTTGGGAAAATAGTCCAGCAATATGGTTTCTCTGTACTTTAAGAAATGCCAGTTAAGTGGTGGGGTCAGATAGATCTTCCAGGGAGGCTAAAGGAAGGGCTGGGAAAGAACCTATTGGTTCAGTTTCATGTTAGTCACCCATATCCAAGCACCCACAATAGTTTGTCATTTCAATCTGCCATCTCAGAAGCTTTCTTCTTGGACACTCTCCATAGCCCCAGTCCTTAAAATAAAGTAATAGAAAAAAATCCTTTCTTTTTTTTTTTTCCTTCAGTGTCAAATAGCAAAGTTTGAGGAAGTCTCCTCTAGAACATACTCTAACCTTCTTTTGTCTTTCCTCCTTCCACTCCCCATTAACTCATTCATTAATCTAATTGGCTCATAAGCTAAACAAAAACATAATTCTTCTTATCAGTTGGTCAAGCTTATAAAGCAACCTATCTCTCCTTCCCCAGAAAACTTCACTGTTATCACAGGATCTTAGATTTAAAATGGGAAAAGATCTGTACATCATTTAAAACAATCTTATTTTAGAGATAAAGCAATGGAGGCTCAAGAAAGCTATGACTTGCTATTATAGAGGTAGTTAAAAATGACAGTCAGGTTTCTAAACTGGGTTTTCAGACTCTGAATCTGACATTTTGGGGATTTCCTCATCTCCCAGAAATGTAAAATTTCTAACGTATTTGTCCTTTGTTTTTGAAGAATACTAAGGTCATCATGGATGACTTGCACATGAATTATATTTAAATAATAGGTCATTTTCATTCTCTCTTCCAGTCATCAAAGTTCAGTGGCAAGACAAAAATCAGAATAATTGATCATGGCCCTGTATGCAGTGGATTATGGATTACATTGGTGCCTTCAATGTCTGATTAACCTCTAAGCATTCCATAGCACCTGCTTCAGCTGCCTTTAAGGGTGCTGGAACAAATTGTTCTCATCTACCCATTCTGCTGGAGGAAGTCTTCACATGCTTGGGGTAGACAAACCCTTGGTCCCTGAAGGATTTGAGCCTATTAACTTCCCTCAATTTAGTTTAATGCATCTGCCAAGATGGCTTTACTGGGGCATGGCTCCTTGCTGTATATGCTCCAGCTTTTTGGATCAGCTTGATGAGGAAGGAGCAGGAAGAGAGGTCAACAAATCTCATATTAAAACATACTTTGGGGGGAAAAAAAAACATCCACAGATCAAAGCTACCTGTCCTGACTGTGCCCTCCCTGCTTCCATGAATAACAGTGTAAGAGCTTGTCCCTGGACTGGGATTGGTTTCAGCAACCTTACATGAAGCCTTTCATAGCAAGAACTGATTCAACAGCAATGGTCTCTCAGGTGATTAGACCAAATCCATAAGTCAACCCCATAATAGCTTGATTATACAACTTTAAATCCCTTCCAACTCTTTGAAGTCCTTGAAGTTAAAAAACTAAAAACTACATATAATATAATATGCCACACAGGGTATCTTTAGAATTTTCCAGCTTCCTGGTTTCTGGACAAAGCCAGTCCAAACTTTTTCCCTGATTTTGTTTGTGTTCCCTCCTTGAAATTAAAAAAAATTTATCTGTCACCATTTTCTTCCTCCTCTTCCTCCTCCTCTTCCTCTTCCTCCTCTCCTCCTCTTTTTTCTCCTTCTTCTTTCATCATCATCATCATCATCATCATCAGTTAGTTTTAAGACCTTTTTAAGAGACATGGAAAGCTTATTTTCTTTCCCAGAATACATTGAAGAAATAGATGATCTTGTTAAGAATAAAGAACACAAGAAAATCCAGAATGATCATGGATTTAAAGCTATAAGGAAACTTAAATATATTTGATTCAGCTCCCTGATAGGATCTTTGGAAAATAGAATCAGAGCTGAAAGGGACCCTGATACTCTTTGTATCCAACTCATTTTTTTTTTTTTAATGATGAAGAAACTGAGACACAGGGATATTAAATGACCAAAGTCATATGACTAGGAAGTGTTTCAGGGAAGATGTGAATTTGGGTCAAGATGATTGAAATCAAATGTCAATCTACCATATCACATAGACTCTCAAGAAACTATATAGTCTGGAAGAATGGAAATTGAGAGGATGCTCATCAGTTGAGAAATGGCTGAAAAAACTGTTGGTGTATGATTGTGATAGAATGCTATTATACTATTGTATGAGTTCAATCTCATCTCAGACACTTAACTTCCTAGATATATTAGTCTAGGGCAAGTCACTTAATCCCAATTGCCTCAGGAAAAAAAAAATTGTAACTGGGGAACTTAAGGGGACTTGGTAAAGGTCTCACAGGTGCACAGGTTTTAAGTGTCAAAGATAGGATATATATTCAGGTACATTGATTACCCTTTCCTTTGAATACCTCCATTTCTGTACTGAACTATTTAAAAGCATAAAATATTTGATTGGATGAGACCCTGGAGTTTACTAGGTTCAGCCACTTTATCTTCCAGAGAAGTAACCTGGGGCCCAGGATAGGGTCAAAAGTTATAGAACTAGGTTATAGCAGAGCCAGAGATAAAATCCAAGTTCGCTGACCCCAAGGCCAGTCTTCTTCTCATGATAACACTGTTGTCCCATTTTGTCTAAGACAACATGGTGAGTAAGGGCAGGTGACAATGGTCCCCTGAAGCAAATTTATTGGAAAACATGGACAAAATTGAGACAAGATGGGTTAGAATATATGGAATATTATCTCTATCTGTGGTACTAAAATGTATACTCATGGGGAAGTGCTCACGCATCCACTGAAATGACAAACTGTCTCTGGCCTTTTGTCTGTCATCCAGCCACATTTATTAACTGCCCACTTCATACAAACAACATTCCTGTAGAATTTAAGCTCCTTGTGTCAAGGACTAATTTTGATTTAGCTTTCTATACTTAGTTATAACACTATGACTTAACTATGAATGCTAATTAAATTAAGCTAAATTGAATTGAATTGAATTGAAGATATAGTGGAGAAACTTTTTCAGAAATAGAAGAATGAAGAGCTCCCACAGATGATTTATAGAGATACAAAGTACTCAGTTAACAAAGGCAATTGAAAAGTAGAACACAATGATGTAAAATTTGGGTGACAAGCAAATATATTTCTCCTATTGCAAAGGATCTAGGAATTCCATTGAAATGACTGTTTTTTCCATGGAAGCAGATTGCAATCCTTTCCCACTTTATAACATAGTTTTTTTAAGGTGTTATGGCCAAAGTAATTGGGTTCACTTGGTAGCTATCTCCTTTTGAAGATTGCCTCCAAATATTATAAAACTGATTCTCAGACTACAGATGTATGCCATAACCAGGTACAAGGAAATTTTAAAATTTTCTGTTTTTAAATTATATTTTATTTATTTTTACTTTTTAAAAAAATTGAATTCCAAATTTTCTCCAGACTCTTCTATACCCACTGAAAAGACAAGCAATATTATACCAATTATATGAAATATGCAAGATATAATCCATATTAGCCATGCAAGAAAAATAAAGAAATTATGCTTCAATTTGCACTCAGAATTCATACATTCTCTTTGTGGATGTAGATAATATTTTTTCTTGTAAGTTTTTTAGAATTGTATTGGTTAATTGTATTGATCAGATTATCTAAGTCTTCATCAATTGCAATATTGCTGTTCAGTTTAATCTTTTAAACTTTAATGACTTAATTTAATTCATTTTAAGTATTTTTAAAATTGAGAATCTACTATTCAAAAGGTCCATTGTGAGAGACAGAAAATTAAATAGATGTAGAAAAATTATTGCCCTAAGGGAGCTTATAATATGGTGAGGAAAGTGGCAAAACACTTGGTAAAGAAAAATCTAAACTCATTTCTAATTCAGCACCTGAAAGAGTGGTACCAAATTGGGCTCTGAGAACAAATGTACCTCCATTGCTTTTTATATGCTTTCATTGTTCTTTCTATAATTCTATGTATTCATCATGCTTGTTGTTTCTTATGGCACTGTAACACTAATTACATTTGCAATCCAGCTTGCTTAGTCATTTCTCAATTATTGTTCATCTAATAATAACTATAATAGTAATGGGTAATATTTATATAATGCTTACTATATACCAGACAGTGTGCTAAGAGATTTATACTCAACAACAACAGGAGGTAGCTGATATTATTAACCCCATTTTTTACAAATGAGGAAGCAGGCAAAGGCTAAGTGACTTTCCCAAGGATATACAGATTCTATATATCTGAGGCTGAATTTGAACTCAGATCTTTCTGATTCCTGCCCTGACACACTCTTCACTGCCATCTAGATACCATATTTTTTTGTTTCCACAAAAGTAGTGCTATGAAAATTATGATATATTTTGAGACTTTCTTTTTATCAATGATATTTTTGGGATATACGCCTAGGAGTGCAATTTCTGAATCAAAAGGAAAGGACATTTGACCACTACATTAGCATAATTCCAAAATGTTTTCCATAATGTTTTTCTTAATACACAATGGATTGTGTCCTTATTTTTCCACAATTCTTTCTTCAATACTGACTATTTTCCTATTTTTTCATTTTTACCCATTTACTGAACGTGAAGGAAGCCTCAGAGTCTAAATCACTCTAATCCTTTGAATCACATGTAGCATGGATTGCAATTATTTTAACTCTTTTCCACCTTTTTCTTGTGCTAGAACAGTAGGCTCTGCTTCTCCTCTATTTTTTTATAGAACTTTCACAAAGCAGCCCTGACATAATTTGAATAATTAGCTTAATCACTCCAGAGGAAGATGGAGGAAGAAGGGAGAATTGATGACTGATGGTAATCTCTGAATTCTAAAACCCAGAGTAGAAAACAGGAGGATGCTGAATAGAGACAGTTTCTAGATATTGAACAATATAGTAGATAAATGGTAATTATTTAGAATAACTATATAAGAGGTTGAAGACAAAGACTCATTTGAACAATGCTAGAAGGAAGAGTTTCCATAAATTACCCATATTCAAAACCAAATTTTCCAAAGTATAGAGATAAAAGTCTGTTTATGAGTTGTAGACATTGACCATACAGAGGCTCCAGAATAATCTCTCCATATGGAATCTTGGATGAGAGTGTATCCCTTGAAGAAACTCATGTCATCTACTTATATAAACCAGCAATCATAGATTACAGCAGATGGAACTATGTAGGACACTGAAGAAAGCCTGTAACTAGCCACCCCCACCATCTTCCAGGACATGAGGTAACAGCTGGTGATTGGAAAGCATTTAGCAATGAAAGTATTGAGATGCCATGTGAAATAGCATTATAATGACAACAAAAAGGAGAAAACTTTGACTTTTTCTCTTGCCGAAAATACAATTGGAGTTCTCCCAATTGGAAAGATATAGTAAATGCTAGAGACTATTTAAATGGCTTCTCTAGTAGAATTTCTCATGAGTCTTCATGGTCTCAGGTGTAAGTTCTTTTTTTTTCTTCCTAATCAATAAACCTTTAGGTAATTTTTTCATATATCAATGGAGAATGATTTTTTATCCAAAATTTGCCAGAAGAAGAATCAGAACACAAGCCCTCCAAATATAGTGCACTTTCATACCTGAAATACAAAATCTTTACTCAACATCCTTGACTAGTGATCCTCCAATTTCTGCTTCCTTCCAATGAGATGCAAAATTCACTATCTTATAAAGTATCCCATTCTACTTTTGAATTGCCCTAATTCAAGAAGTTTGGTCTTTGACAGAGTCATTTAAGAAGCATTTATTAAGTGCTTTTATGTGTTTAGCATGTCTGCAGATACAAAGTAAAAAAAAAAAAATTCTTGCTTTTAAGTGACTTAATTTATTTATATAGCAGAACTCCACATAGACTAGTGAATTTGTTGTTTGTCCTTTATTCTCAAAGAGGACCATCACATTGGAGAAATGATGCCATGATATGCAAGCTAATTGAATTTAAGTGACTCTACCTCTCTTCCCCAGAGTCATTTGGGTCCAGAGAGGATATAAATCAGTATGACTGGAGATGGCACTGGAGGTAGTAATACCTTGGCCTTTTAAAGTGAAGCTTTTCCCAAGATATTTCCAAGGTCTCAGTTTCACTGAGGCAATGCCCATCCAGTGATTAAGGCTAAATAAGAAGTAAGGCAAAGAATGGCCTTTTTTACCTAGTTTAAAAAAATCAATCTGGGAGGGGAAGACTCTCAGAGTTTCTAGATAAAACAGAAATATTTGCTATTACCCTCACTTTAAGCCATCAGGACCCAAACAGTGACTGAGTGAGGCTTGAGCTGGGACCTATTGATGGCCAATCAATGAAAGCCAGAGTGATTTAGGTTTAAGGAATGGTGCTTAAGAAAGAAATCTAGTCCATAAACCCCAGATATTTTGGAAGATTTCAACACTCAAAATGTATATATATTTGGACAGAGCACCAGCAAGTAAGGGATATGATTTTCTATGGGGACAGAAAGAGAAGAGGGAAGGAAAGAGGGAAGAAAGAAGACAAAAGGAAGGAAGGAAAGAAAATAGGGAGGGAAGGTAGAAAGGAAGAAAGAAAAAAGGGAGAAAGACAGAAAGGGAGGAAAGAGGGAAGGAAAAAAAAAAGGAAGAACGGAATTATGTTGCATTGGGATAACTCCTACTATTCACAGGTTGCTGTTTGTCTTTATTGTAGAAGAAGACCATGACATCAGGGAAGTGACATGCAAATAAATTGGATTTACATGAGGGAGGATTGTGCAAGGTCACCAGCCTGACTCAGTGGCAAGGTACAAATTAGGATGATAGATTGACATTGGATGCAGTGGGAGATTCAGACCTTTTTAAGGAAAAACCTTTCCCAGATCTCAGTCAAACTGAGACTGAGGCAATGCCCAGTTAGTGATTAAGGATAGATAAGAAATGGGGCAAAGAATGGTCTCTTTTACCCAAGTTAAAAAATCATTCTGGGAGGATTTCTGGACAAAACAGAAATAATTGCTATGTCAGATCTACATGTTGGAAAACTGATAGCTGAGTGGAGGATATAGACTTGAGCTAAAAAGATTAGATAGAATGCTATTGTAGTAATTAAGATAAGTAATGAAGGCCTAAAGGAGTTTTTACATGAACCTAGAGGAAGGGACTTCTATGAAAAAAGTTGATAAGGTAGAAATGACAAGATTTGAAGAAAAAAATGCAAAATTTGACAACAGTTTGATAAGAAGTGAGTGAGAATAAGGAGAAGGGATGACAACTTTGACCTAGATATCTAGGAAAATGGTGATATCATCACAATGGTTTGGAAAGGATCAGAGTTTAGGAGGAAGGATAATAAACTGTTTTGGCATTTTTACTTCAAGATGTCCCAAAGTCAGATGTAGATGAGTGACTAGCTTAGCAAAGAGATTAGGGTTGGATATATAGATCTGCAAACACTACAAACCAGAACTTATTGTTTTGTTGATCATCTAGTCTTTAGAAAATGATGGAGAAAATATAAATAATGTAGACTTACTTAAAAGAGGGTTGTGCATATTTTTGGAGGGATAGGGAGAAAGCTAATGTTTAATTTTTTACCAGCACACCTTTGAGTATCCTTTGGGAATTCATAAAACATGTCAGTCTTTTACATGACAATTCTTAAAGTACCTGGAAATAACTATTATGTTCTCTTTAAATCTTCATTCCTGGCAAAGCATCCCATTTTTCTAGTGATAACTCAAGTCTCTTATTCTGCTCTAGCTACAAATGGACAGCAAGGTGGGGAAATTATAGAAAATTCCATTCTACATTTCAAGTATGTTCTCTGAGTCAGAGATGAGAAAGTTAGGCCTTAATTTAGTTAAGAAAGAGAGGAAGTCATTGGGGGAAACAAATACAATGGAGTAAACCAAAATATGGTAAAAAGCCAAAAAGTCAGGTGGGATGATGAGTCAATATCTGCTTGAACATGATCACTTCAAGAACTTAGATTGTGTCCTGAGATCCAATTTTTGTGGGACCCACTGGGGTTTTTCATCCTAGGAATCACAGAATGTTAAAATTGAAAGGGACTTCATAGGCTCTGCAGAAACACAGGTGTAGAAATGACATCACTGCATGGAATCATGCAAGTTGTTAAGGACAGAATTTGAACTCAAGCCCAAGCCTTCTCATTCTAGGTCCTGTGTCACATTTCCTCTGGACCATTTTCCCACTTAGTCTTCCCCCATGTCTTCCATGGGATGATTCTTTTTCAAAATTTTGGTGCTTTTTGATTCTAAGTGGAAACTTGATGATGAAAATGAACTTATTAATCATTATTATGCTTCATCATTACAAAGACAGATGCCTACTTATGTCCCTGCTATTCTATCTATCCTAACAGAGAATTAAAAGAAATTAATGAATTAATAGCTTTCAGTTGTTTTTCAGTTATGTCCAACTCTTTGTGACCCCATTTGGGTTTTTTTTTGGGAAAGATACCAAAGGATGGTTTGTCATTTCCTCCTTCTAGTTCATTTTATAAGTGAGCAAACTGAGGTATCTATGCCCCCCACAACCAGTAAGTTTCTGAGACCAGAAATGAACCCATCTTCCTGATTCCAAGCTCAACCCTCTATCCACTATGCTACCTACTTTCCTGAATTAATACATACATCCATGCTATTCACCAAGGCAATTTTTTTTATTCTTTCCTGATCTCTCAGGATAGACAAAATATTCTATTATCCCAAAATACTCTTTTATTTCTATTAAAATTATCTTTACAATCCCCCAAAGCTATACATAAACGCAAAAACACAGGGCTCAGGATGACAGAATAGAGCTGGGACCTTGGACAAAGTTTGTGTATCTCTATCCTGAACTGTCATTGTGTAACATGTGACTTCAGAAAGTTAATGATATAGTCCCTATGAAAAACAAGATTTTCAGATATCAAAAAGATTATTTAAAAAAAAAAGTAAAATTAAAGCATCTTCTTTTTTGGTGTCCCCTGCTTAATTGCCTTAGGTAGTATTTCACCTTTGCCTAGACTCAAGTCAGGGGTGACAGCAATAGTACAGAGAAATCAAAGAAGTTTTTCTATCTGATGCTTGAGAGAAGGGAAACATTCCTTCTTGCCTTTAATTTCTCTTTTGAAATGTGTTGATCACAAGAAAGTAGAATTTAGAACTAAAAAAAAAATCCTTGGAGCTCATCTTTTCCAAGTTTTTCATTTTATATGGGGTATCTAGGTGGACAATATAAATATGTGTTTATTTACATATACATGTATATGTACATGCATAGAGAAGAGGAATTGAAATCTGAAAAACTTGAGTTAAAATTCTTCCTCTGGCATTTTCTAACTATCTGACCTAGGCAAATCACTTAAACATTAATAACACTCAAAGGGCTTTTATATATAATACAAATAAAATGCTTTGCAAACTTTAAAGTTCTGTACAAAGGTGATGATGATGGCAATGATGATGATGATGATGATGATAATGATGATGATGATGAACTGAAACTTACAGAAAGGAAAAGATTTGACTGCAGTTTCAGGATTTGATTCCATGTCCTTTGAATTAAAATTTGAGTATTCTTTCTAGTATTTTTACATAATATCATACTAGAAGATATACTGCTTTCTCACCCCCAGCAGAATGAGATGGATCATGGAAGTTTTTAGTTAAAAAAGATTGTAGAAATCATTTAGCTTGTAGGAGAGAAATTGTTACCTGTATTAGTCCAGTCTATTGTACATGCAGGATTTTAGGGGGATTTACAGAAGTAAATTAAGCCTGATTAATGGGGCTAAAAGCAATGAATAATTTTAAACACCAAAGAGAGGCAAGATACCTCCTTGGACCTCTGTCTAGAGCATGGTAAGGGTAAAAAAAACAAAGAGGTTTTATCTGGATCTTAGTCATCAGACAGTCAAAGCTCGCTCATCTCAGGCAGGGAATAAGTGTCACTGGGCCTCAAGTATAATTAACCTCAAAAAGAGAAGAAAGAAGATAGATGATCCTATGGGAGTCTCCTTCCAGATCTGGGCACCAGGTTTTCATCATTCTTCCTACTTCAGTGTGCTTGTGTCTGGCTGCTGGTTTACCCATATTAAGTCACATTCAAGGTTCTCTGTGGGTCTGTGCTCCTAAAAGTTCAGTGTAAGGTGTGTTCAAGGAAGATTAGTACCTCTGAGGTGAGGGTTGCTGAGCCCTTTTCAGGACCTTTGCTTCATCCACTTCTTACCTATGTCACCAAGAAACATGTGCAGCAGTCTCACCCTGGTAATCTATTTGGCAGACTGGCTAAACTAGGTTGAGGATACCTGAGAGGTCTCAAGCCCTTTTGTGAATTAGAGGGGTATCTGTTTCAAGCATGTGAAGACTGGATGAGAACAATTTGTTCCAACAACCATGAAGGCAGAAGAAGCAGGGATTGTGGAATGCTTAGAGCTTGATTAGACATCAAAGAAGCCAGGATCATTATCTCCTGAGTTATCACCAGTCATCTTTACTTTGTCTTAATTGACTTTGAGGGAGATAATGAGGTCAAAAACTTATCGCAATTCTGATTTACTTAACTTATGCACAAATCAAAAGATGTCACCCATACTATTTTACCATTTTTACCATCACCACTAGTCCTAAAACTATAATTCATGACTTCAACTAGTTTACCCTTAATAGTAAACCAATAGATATAATTAGCACAAAGTTATTGTTTTACCAAGATGGTATTTAAGAAAAGTAAATACAAAATATTAAAAATTTTCTCATAAATTTTCAAGATACTCTCCCACAAATAGACAGAGAAGCAGTGAAAAGAATAGAGACATATTTAAGTATATTTATAGTGAGATACACACAAAGCAATCACGTATTCTGATACTACAGACTTCCCTTTACTTCTGGTAGTGTTTGTGTTTTATTCCTGGTTGGAGAAATGTGTCTGTTGGGCACACCACTCAGCTATACTCCCTGGAATGGTGGCTCTCTATGTAGCTCACTCTCACATGCCATGGTTAATTCTCTCTTGATTTTATAGCTATCTTCTTCTTTTTTCTTCTTCTTCTTCTCTTCTTCTTCTTCTTCTTCTTCTTCTTCTTCTTCCTTCTTTCTTCTTCTTCTTCTTCCTTCTTTCTTCTTCTTTTTCCTCCTCCTCCTCATCCTCGTCCTCGTCCTCCTTGTCCTCCTCGTCCTCTTCCTCCTCCTCCTCCTCCTCTTTCTTCTTCTTCTTCTTCTTCTTCTTCTTCTTCTTCTTCTTCTTCTTCTTCTTCTTCTTCTTCTTCTTCTTCTTCTTCTTCTTCTTCTTCCTTCTTTTCAAGGTCATCTCCTACCTCAACTCTCTTCTTCTCCTACCTCAACTCTCTTCTTTTTCTTGCTGCCTGTTGTGTAAAAGAATATATACAAAAATAAAATTCATATCTTTAAGAAATAGACTTCTAAATGTGAAACAGAATAAACATATGCAATCTATACAAAATAAAAAGAGAAAAATAAATTTTGGAAGGGGTGAGGTAGGCCATGCTTGAAAACTTGAAGAAAAATAAGAACGGAAGGAGGGGAGGGGATTAAAACAGTTATCATGTTCATAAAGGACAGCTTGTGCAAAGAAATAGAAATCCTTTGGCTGGGCCATAGAGTGCATTAAAGGTAACAATGTGTAATAAAGCTGGAAAGTCAGAGGCCGGTTGTGATGAGCTTTAAATGTCAAATAGAGGAGTATGTATCTAATCTTAGATGTAATAAAGAGTTTACTGAGCAATGAAAGGAGGTGGTTCTTCTGTGTTCCTGGTAAAAGTTTTTAGGCAGCTGTGGGCAGGATGGCTTGAGATGCTCAACATTTCAAAGGTTCATCTGTATAATTAATTTGTGGCAAGGTCTAGACTAGAATCCATTTCTCATAACTAAAGTGGTCTTTCCAACATAACATATTGCTTCCATTAAAATAATAATGTATTCCCCAATTAGCTTTCATATATTTATCCCCTTTCCCAACCAGAGCAGTAATAAACCTGAGAGAAAATGAAGAAACTTAAAGTATAAGTACCTCTCTCAGACTTCATTATTGGAGACTAAAGGGGTTTTTACCGAAGACTTAGATGAACCAGTCAGTGATGTAATAGGTTTTTTATTTGGCATATTTAAAGATAGACCACATGGCTTAACTAGAGTCACCCAAAAGAATTGGGGAGAGCAATAACAAAGTAAATAGCAGCCCGTTATCCCCCCTTTTTTTTTAAATTCTGGGATCAAGAATGGCATGCTCAAACTGGAGAGTCAACCAATCCCATCCCCTGAATGAGTTTCAGATTAATACCTTTAAATTGCCATCAAGCAGGGGCAGAAAAGATATAAAACCAATAATATGTTAAAGTTCCTTGGGCTTGCTAGACTGCAAGCCATTGTTAGAATAAAAAAGCCATGAAGATGTAGCAATTGCTACTGGGACTTGGGACTTGGTTACCCCAAGACTTCCTTGGGACTCCTGAATACAGATTTCAATATAGCACAAATTTCTCCAGGGACAGGGAAGATTATGTAGCTCCAGGGTTATGGAAGTTTTCTTAGGTAAGGCGTCAAATCTGCTCTTCCGCAGAATAATTCAGATTTTCTATAAGAAGAGAGATCTTTCTTGAGGAGGAATTATCTGATTGTCTTCCTCTCCTTAAAGTCATAAATCAGAGAGTCACCAATCAGTAGGAAAGTAGAAGCTTATAGCCTATGAGTTTCCAAACATAGAAGATCCATAATTAAAGGGTAGTGGGGGAGGGAGAAAGAGTTAGGACAAGAGAGAGAAAAGGGGTGCTAGGTAATAGGAGTAAACATGGCTAAGAAATAAACTGCCTGCTGGAAAGAGAAAAACTAAGTAGTTTTTTGTTTTTTCTTTTTCTTTTTCTGGGGTTAAGTGACTTGCCCAGGGTCAAACAGCTAGGATGTGTTAAGTATCTGAGACCAGATTTGAACTCAGGTCCTCCTGACTTCAGGGCTGGTGCTCTATCCACTGCACCACCTAGCTGCTTATTATTTTTTCTTTTGATAATCAAAAAAATGGAAAAGAGAAAATGATACGTCTACCGTAATCTCCAGAGTAGACTCGAGTCTGTTCTCCAACACTAGGTTCATTAAAGGATTACAGAATAATTGATGATCAGACTGAGCCCACCACTTTGCAATGCTAGAATAATGATGAAACTTTATGTGCATCATGGATATCTATCTTTTTCTGGAAAGAGCAAAAGATGGTTTAATTAAGTCAAGAGCACGATTATTGGTCCCACTGAGGATGCCATATAAAACGTACCCAGGCCCAAAGACCAGCTGTGATCTGCATAATGCTAGCCAGATTTTCAAGACTCTTATTTCATGATAGTTATTTAATAACATTTGAGTATTAAGTGTTATACAGCACTTGGAGGGGACATGGAAGAAGAGTTAAAAGTAGGCTAAATTCAAGCTCTTTTTGAAGTGACCCCCAAAGCCCAGGACTGAATTAGACTCATCAGCATATACCTGACATGCCCTTTGGAAAGTGAGTGAACATTTTTATTTAAGAAGTGGCATTTCAACTTGGTTTTCTCATTTGCATACTCATGAATTCATTTGCATAGCCACTTGAGTGTAATGTACAATGTTACCATATATTATTTCTCTTCCACCTCTGGAATCCCTCATATTCTTTTTTTTGGTGAGGTGATATATCCAAATATCAAGGAAAGAAGGATTGTTGGAGAAAGAAAAATGTATAAAATTTCTATACCAAATTTAATCATTTTTTCCTTTGAAATATCTCTCTGATTTGTACCATTGTTCTCTCCATTTCCACTGCCAGCCATCTGGTCTCCATTTTTTAATGCCAAAATTATTGCTTAACCCTTGTTTCAGAGACTATCTCCTGTCACAAAGGGGATGGGCATCCATGGAAAGATTTCTCACCTCTCTGGGTATTTTCTGCCGCTCAGGGGATCCAGGAGTTTCAATATCTGACTCCTCCCTATCCAAAGATAATCACTAGCACTTCATACAAGCTCAAGTGCTCATGATATTTAAAACATGAATACATTTATGTATAAGGTAATAGATATATTACATTCCCTAGCTCTTACAATCAAACCTAATTGAGGTTCAAGCTATTCAAATTCAAGTGGATAAATCCTCAGTTCTTTGAATTTCTCCCTTAAAAGTTCAAATTGTTTTGTAGACAGTTAAATGGCATCATACAGTCATGATCAAGATGGATAATTTAATTAAAATAGAAAATCAGGGGGAAAATTCTTAGCAAATATTCTCAAAATGTATTGTCCAAATCAAATTACTATATTTACTATGTCTGCTACATAATTTCTTGGGCCTGATGTTTCCAATAGGCAGTCCCAGACCCATGACTTAGGCCTGTGGTTTGGCTTTAGACCAGTGCTCTAATAACTTTTTAGTAGAATCTCTGGGGTTCTCTAAGTATACCATCATTTCATCAGCAAAGAGTGATAATTTGGTTTCCTCATTGCCTATTCTTATTCCTTTAATCTCTTTCTCAACTCATTGCCAAAGCTAGCATTTCTAATACAATATTAAATAGCAACGGTGATAGTGGGCAACCTTGTTTCACTCCTGATCTTATTGGGAATGGTTGCATAGACCAGTGCTCAATCCAGAGAAGCCAGAATCTTTGGGATACTATTTCCTTATTTCCTATTGCTAAAATTCTCATGCCTGAAAACTGCTCCTTGCCATAGAGATGCAGTAGGTATTATGCTTGGTATCTACTATTGTTCCCCTTAGGAATATTGATCCTATTGCAAAAGAGATGAAGACTGTAGGAACTAAATAAGTGTAGGTCTCACTGAATACAAAAGTTAGTAACTTAAAGCCTTTCATAGCTGTGTCACCACTAGTAGGTCAATTCTCATTATCTGACTTGATAAAAGTGAGGAAATTTCAAAATTCTAATGCCTCCATTTGGCGATGATGTGCTTATCATTTTTGTAAAAATACTTCCTTTTTCTCTTTCACCTTTATGTTTTTTGGCTATAGTTTCCCCTATGAATTTCTAGATTATATTATCCTCAACTGTATGTTTCTGTAGAATTTGGGGGGGGGGGTTGCCATTTGCACAAGAATATGGCAACTTCCTTCCCTCAACCAAGGAAATGCCTATAATCCACATTTCATTCATTCAAGTAAAAATTATGTAAAAGCAAAACAAAACACTTTGAAAGGCTACACTACACAATAAACAATTGTTGCAGTGACCAAGCAAATTTCAGAAGCTTGATGCTAATAAGTGTCATCCATTTCTTGGCAGGAAGATGAGAGACTATAGGTGCAATACAATTTCAGATATGGCCAATTTGTTGAATTGTTTTTGCTTGACCATTCTATTATAAGAGCGAGCTTCTATTTGATGGCGGGTATAGGTGAGTTCAGGGACTCTAGTGATCTATTGGCAAGTTGGTCTTCAGTTACCTTTTTTCTATAAGAATTTACTTTATTATCTTGTGATGAGTTACTTTAGTCTTCTAAAATTACTGAGTTTGTGATTTTGAGGAAGCTCTTTATTTAAGAGGCTCAGTGAGGAGTAGGGAGATATACTTTTTGGTTACCTTTTATTATACCATTCTTCAAAATCCCTATTTTGCCATATTAACCAAAATACTTCAATTTCAATTTGTTGTTTACATTTTTTTTGATTTGGTTAGAATTCTGTAATTTTATCTCTGGGAAAGGTTCCAGTAGGGTTCATTTTGTCCAAAGTATCTAAATCCTTTGGGATATTTGTCAAATTTCTTCTTGAATAGCTCTAAAGCTAGAAACACCATAGCTTCACTCCATAGCACATTATGTTGTTTTATCCTAAAAATCAAGATATTTTCAGTGTGAAAGCAAAATTTGTGCGGCTTTATTCTGAGTCCTTTAAAGTAGTCATCAAATCATTTCTAATCTTGTGATACTCTTGACTAAATAATCCTACCACATTTAATCTTGAATCAGATCCAGGTTGCCAACTGTAAATCCTGGGTGCTTGAAGGAAGAATAAACCCACTATTACTTCCTTGGGGAGATGAATATTTAGTAGAGACAAGGTATCTACCTACATGGAGCCTAAAGTCAATTGAAAGATATAATATATATATATATATATATATATATATATATATATATATATATATATATATATGTATATATATATATGTTACACATAAAAGTTATGCATAACAAATACATGCAAATGAGGCTGTAGATACACATTGAGATAGCAAAATTCTAATGAAGCAATCAAGAAAATTAATATAGTTTTTGGTTGCAGTAAGAGAGGCAAAGTTTCCAGGACTAAGGAAGTGATAAATTCCCTGTTTTCTTCTTAGTCAGACCATATCTAGATGATTATGTTCAGGCATAGGAGCCACATAGTAGAAAGAGTACTGATAAACAGGAATTTGTTTAGAAGAAAATGACCAGGATGAGAAATGGTCTTGAATTAGTGATATATTAGAGCTTGGCGAAAGAAGTAGGAAAAAGGAGATCCAGGTAGGGGTGGGGAGGGAGGATCATGGTAGCTACCTTCAAGTATTTGAAGTCAAACTGAGACCTTTTGAAGACTTTAATTTAAAAAGACCAAGGACTTCCATTTTATCCAGGGTCATCTCTACTTGATTTGATCTATATCTTGCCACTGAATCCAGATGGCTCTGGAAGGAAAAGTGAAGCAGGTAACTTTGCCCAGCCCTCCCTCACTTAAATCTAATTCACTTGCATGTCATAGCATCCTCTTCCAGAAGCACAAACAATTTGAAAACTGTTAAGGAAATAAAATAATTCTATTTGGTTGAAGAAGGAAAAGCTAGGAGCAATGGAGGGGGCAGGGGCAGAAAATTTAGGTTTAATATCAAGAAATATTTTATCATAGAGCTATCCAGAAGTAGAATGAGTGCCCTGGGAAGTAGGAGTTTCCTTTTCTCACTGAAGGTTCTCAGTTAATAGCTGGATGACAATTTTTTTTTTTTTTTTTTTTTTTGCCATTGTAGAAGTTTATAGAAGGAATTGTTATTCAGATTTTATATGACCTATTAGGTCACTTCTAACTGAGATTCTGTGATTCTGCTGATTATTTTATTGATTCTGACTTGGGTGGGGAGAAGGGAAATCAGGGAAGATTTCCTAAAGGAAAGAGAATTCTGATATGAACTTTGAAGGATTGGTAGAAATTCAAAGGAGATAGAAAGTCAAAGCATTGAGCAGGTCTTGTATAAGTATATAATCCAAATAATAATTGATTATTCATTGAATAAATTCCTAGGTCTCTTTTCTTCAAGAGGATATGTGTCTGTACTGCAGGCAGAGAGGATCACAGCATAATGACTGAGAGGAGAAAGAGAAAAAAGAGAAAGACAGTGTCTATGACTGGACTCTTCACCATGTAAAGTCACAGAGTCTTCTGGAAATAAATAAATGTTTTAGCTGTTGTTGTTGTAGTGCAAAACAAGAACATACAATATACTAGCGATAAAAGAGCTGGAAAATGAACCATACGCCAGGAACTACCTTGGAGATGGTTGTGACAAGGAAACAGTTGATCAATCGACAGATTTGTCTCTTCTCTGGGACCAAATTGCAACCTATGTAGAAGCACAATAAAGTTTCTATGCTTCCCCCCTTGAGAGTATGAATATTATGTATTTGTTTTCCTTGCTAAAAATCTGGGGGTGGGGTGGGGAGGGCACTCATTTCAGGATGTGAGTTGAGATTGGCTTTTGATTGCATTTCTTTGCAATTTTGCTTTGATTACATATTTTACGATTTCATTGTGTATTCCTTGTCTGGTGAGTTAACATGATGATGAACTGAATATGGTTGACTTTGTAAGTTCCCCATCAATCTGAGTAATGACAAAGTATTCCAAGACAGGTGGTTTGCCAGATAGGGAAAACAAAAATTGGAAATGTCCTTACAGTCTGAATCCTAATCCAAGTGGCTAAAAGAAAAGTGAAAAACAAATTAGACAAATCATAAAAAAAAAAAAAAAACTTGTACAAAGTTGAGAAGCAAAGGATATACATGATAGATTTTGAACAATCTAACAGCTTTGTTTTCTAGGTTCATTCTCTTATTGATTAAGCCTGTTGGTGTTTTATCAATGTTGTTTTTCTTCTCTTGGTTTGAACCTTATTTTGACTTGTTATCCCAACATTGCATTCTGGTGCTATTTAAACTCTTGGCCCATTGATCCTGACCCAGGATTTGCTCTTGTTCTATGCCTTTATTAGAATGCTGACTTTGACAATTGCCTTTGACATTGATTCTTGGACTCTCGTGTCAAAAACCTCTGTCACAGAATCCATTTCAATTTCAGAGTGCTCAGTCTGAACCTGTGTCTCTATAGATTCAATTTTCAATTTTCTCAATCAACAAACATTTATTAAACACCTACTATATGGCACTATGCATGGTACTGGGAATACAGACAATGAAATAGTACTTCCCTCGAGAAACTAATGTTCCTTTAAAAGACTATGAAATATACACATATAAATAAGTACAAAATATATACAAAACAACAATCTGGTATATGTGAATGTTTGTGTAGATGTGTCTTTGTGTAGGTTATACATATTTAACTTATAGGCTCTACTATTTCTTTGGGCTCTGAGTAGGATATGGGACCCAGAGAGGCAGGTCAAGAAGATTACATCTTGAAGCCCAGAGTACTGCTAGTTGCATAATCATTTCTTCCACATAACCTTTAGTTTGCTTTTTTTTTTTTTTTTTTACTAGTTATAGCTACTTTAGGAACTACTATAGGCTAGGGTATATAGTAAGTGCTTAATAAATGCTTATTGACTTAACAGAGAGAATAAGGCACTGGAACCTGGTTCTGAAGTCAAATAAATAAACTGATATAGAATCATTGGATGATCTTTAAAGGCCCCCCCTTTTTTTTTAAATAACTTTTTATTGCCAGAACCCATGCCAGGGTAATTTTTTACAGCATTATCCCTTGCACTCACTTCTGTTCCGACTTTTCTCCTTCCTCCCTCCCTCCATCTCCTCCCCCAGATGGCAAGCACTCTTATACATGTTAAATAGGTTACAGTATATCCTAGATACAATATACGTGTGCAGAACCAAACAGTTTTCTTGTTGCACAGGGAGAATTGGATTCAGAAGGTATAAATAACCCGGGAAGAAAAACAAAAATGCAAACAGTTTATATTCATTTCCCAGTGTTCTTTCTTTGGGTGTAGCTGCTTCTGTCCATCCTTGATCAATTGGAACTGAATTAGCTCTCTTTATCGAAGAGATCCACTTCCATCAGAATACATCCTCAAACAGTATCGTTATTGAGGTATATAATGATCTCCTGGTTCTGCTCATTTCACTTTGCATCAGTTCATGCAAGTCTCGTTTAAAGGCCCTTTAGATCAACATCTTTCTTACAGATGAGGAAACTGAGGCTCATAGAAGGGGAAAGTTTATGACAGAGACCTTGAAGTCCCACCATAGCTCTATGGGATGTCAATGAAGTTCTAGTCAATTAAATTCAATGAACATTTATAAAATTTCTTTGGATTTTGGAAATGTAAGAATGAAAATGAAATATTTTCTACTTTTAAGGAGCTTGTGTTCTCTGTGGTATGGGACTAGAGAGGAGGCAATAGAAGGAAGAGGTATATAAATAGAGAGGTTGTGAAGGGTAGCTGAAGAGAGATCCCTTTCTTGAAGTGACTTCAAATCTAGAATCACATGACTGAGTTCTTTCCTGAGAGAACCTAACCCCTTAAAGGGAGGAGTTAAGTTTTTCATTCACTCTTTGGTTTATCACCCCACCCCAATCCTAAGAGGGGAAAAAATCTCTTAAAGTTTCATGAGACAGCTAACTGAAGCAATGGATGGAGTGTCAGGCTGGGAAGACGGAGAAGAAGGTCAGGTCTGTGTCTCTAGATGAAATATAACTTCCTTTGTTCAGCATTTAAATCCCTTTGTATTCTGGCTCTAACCAATCTTTCCAGATTCAGTTTACTTTTCTCCACAAACTTTATGTTCATTCATTGACTTATTTGAGGTTTTCTATGTTTGACATGCCATTTCCCACCACCATGCCTTTGCACAGGCTACTCTCCAATGTCTGGAATCCTCTCTCTCCTCACCTTAGAATTTCTTTCAAAGTTCAGCTCAAAAGGATTCCCTCCATTGCTAATGCCCCCCTCCTTGCCCCAATAAATTAATTACTTTATATTTATTTTGCCTTTGCTCATTGGTATACATATTTCCCCTATTAGAATGAAACTTCCTTCAGGACAGGTACTGTTTCATTCATATTTTTTGTGTCCAGCATATAGTAAGTATTTAATTAATTATATACCTCCTCCTTCCATTGCCTCCCCTCCAGTCCCACACCACAGAGAACACAAGCTCCTTAAAGGTAGAAAATGTTTCAGTTTCATTCTTACATTTCCAAAATCCAAAATAAATTTAATTTATTTTCACAAGCAAACCCTACCTAAAGAAGCTTTTAGATCTTTTAAGTCTATTTTTAGAACTTTTTTTTCTCTTGTTGCTGCTGAGGGCATCTGAATGATGGTCCATAGTTCCTTTTAATGCATTTCATGTCCCTGGGTTGATTTGCAGATCAAATGAATTTGAGAATTTAAGGAATCCAAACTCCTTTTACAGATGAGGAAATTCTGGCCCAGAGAGGTTAAGAGTTTTGCCTTGGCACACAATGTCTAAAGAAGGATTAGAATTTAGGTTCTTTGACTTAGGATTGATGTTGAGTTGTTTTTCATTCCTGTTCCACTCTTTGTGACCCCATTTAAGGTTTTATTGGTGTGGCAATTTAAAAGTTCAAGAGACATTATTTCTGGGTAATTTAATCATTTTATTAATAATGCCAGCATTTTAATAAAATAATTTTCATTTGGCCATCTCTCTCTTAGACCAAAAACAATCATGACAATTCGCTTATGTGTATTGGAAGAGGGGTGTTCCCCATGGTGACAATCAAATCTGATTGGTTAACAATTAGTGAGAAAATGAATATTATAATGAGGGACTGAATCTATTCAACTGCACTTTGTGTCATTTACTTTTAAATTACTTCCAACCTTATACAATCTCATAAAAGAATTTATCCCCACCCAAGCCTGAGTAGAATTCCATGGCTTCTTCATCTGGATGGGGTCTGATTGAGAAGAGGGTTAGCTCAATGGTCAGAGACTGAGGTCTTGAAATCATTGAAATCAAACTAAATCACTGGTTATTAATAATTATTTCTCTCATTACAAAGATACTAGAGTGGTTTGCCATTTTCTTCTCCAGTTCATCTTACAAAGGAGGAACTGAGGCAATAATGGTCCATGGCGCCTTTTCTGATGGGGAGGAGTTTTAATATCAGTTAGTCAATGGCATAAATAGACATCAGTCCCCAAGTGCAGGCTCCTTGATCCCTTGAATCAATGCAAAATCCTAAGAGACTTTACTGGTTGGGAAGGTCCCTAGTGAGATGCTCCTAAGGATCCATCATTTTTGGTCAGTTTTCATCACTCTTCCTATCTGCCCTTCATATTGGATGTCTCCTCAATAACATTGGCTTGCTTTACTATCTTGATGTGAGCTCTGTGTTTTCTTACATTGGATTTTTGCTGATATGAACTGTTCTAAGACTTCATGGAAAAAAAAATGGTCTTTGTGACCAAAAAGCTTGTCACCTTGAATGAAAGCTAGTGCTGACCTTATCCAGACTGGTTTGGGGATGTCAGACTCAATCTGTTACTTGGACTATGCTCAGAACTTCTGTAGCTTGATAGCACCTGTCTGCCAAGCCCATCCTAGCTGTCATACCTTCAGGAAGCTAGGGTCACCTCCATTCCATGATGAAGAATCAGTCATTATTAGAAATCTGTAATTAAAGAGGTAAAGGGAGATACACTAATCAAAGTCAATATGAATCAAAATGAACATTTCCTAATCCTCAGCATGATTCAAATCTCAGAATCTGCCAAGCAGATAATTGGGTCAAGGGGAGGTGTAAAGATAGGAATGTATTTGAACTTAACAGCAGCTCAGTTTCTCTCACTCTAAAGCAACCCCCCCCCCCCATTTTGATATTGAAAATAAGGGCTTTGTGTTCAGATAAGAAAGGGTCTCCTCTCCGGATTAGAATCAAAACATCCAGAAGACATTATTAAGGGCATTTCTTCTTGGCATCTGCATACATTTTTTAAAATATTTTCAAGCTTTTCGGCTTGAATATATGGAATTCCATAGTTCTGAGCTTTAGTAGAGGTAATTCAACATGTTGAAAAAACATTTTTTTGAAACCCAAAGACAAAACTCTCCCCACTGTTCTGATTGACCACATCCTGCAGTGCTCAGTTTGGCTCTGGCTTCAGAGGACTTATCTTTGATACTGCCTTTTCTTCTCTATAATACACTTATTCCAACTGTGCCTTTTGCCCCCCCCACACACACACACACACTCTCTTTTGTTGAGTAATTTCTAGTTTTTATACTGTTTGCATCTTAAATCACTCATTTTCTCATTTGCTAAGTGCTCATGATTGTCATCTCCTTGCATTTACCGAAATTAGCATGAGTTTCAGAAGCATTTTTCCCCAAAGAGGATTGTTTTAAAAAATGATATCCTGCTGTTCCTCATGGATGAAACTATTGACACTCTGTTGACAGATTGCACTTCTCTTTAATTCCCTAGCTCTAATGTCTTCTTACCAGTTATGAATGACGATGGTTTGTCTTAAGTGGGAGCGTATCAGATGCAGCTTAGTTATATGCAGCCTTAAAACAGACCATTTCATTTCACACATGATTGGCAATCCTGAGCATCACCTTTACCCATTGCAACATCTCTCTACTAAAAACGATTGTGTGGTTTCGAATTTCCACATCAGGGGATGGGATGCCTCATACTGCAGTAGTAATTGTTCCTAAGTACATATTTTATAATGCATTCTAATGGAGCAATGAAATGTATTGCAATAACAATATGCTTTGCCTGATAGAATTTCATCATAAGACTCCATCGAAATGTTCATCTGGTATCTGGGTGACCATTACACTGGGGTGATGAGGGAGGAGGTGAAAGGAGGCTCTTTATCAATGAATGTGGAAGCCATACAGATATTTCCAGAAAACATATGGGCTAATGATAATTTGGAGCTCTGTCTGGTTCGAAGCTAATCAATGTAAATTTATAATTCTCTTTGTGACTGCCCCATACTCTGCTACTACTTCTTCACTGCCTCCTCAGCTTCTTCAAACCTTGCCCTGTTTCTCTGTTTCTTATTTCTAGATCTAAATCCACGATGCCATGTTTTCTATTTGGGAGGATACATTCTGAGACTCTTGTAGAGATTAAGAACAGACCTTGCAAAAAAATGATTTCTCTGGGTCAGCTAGACTTTGTCTGCTGCAGTGTGTTCCATAATGACTTTTCTCCCCTTTTCAGAAGGTATATAAAGATATTTTGGTGGGTGATTTTTTTTTGAGAGACAATTGGGGTTAAGTCATTTGTCCAGGGTCACACACCTAGGAAGTGTTAAGTATCTGAGGTCTGATTTGAACTCAGGTCCTCTTGATTCCAGGGTCAATGAGCTATCTACTGCCCCAGGTGGGTTTTTTTTTTTTAAAGGATTTTTGTAACTCGGAGCATTCTCCTTTCTTTATTAGTATAGGAAATCTCCAAATTCTTCAAGCAATTTTAAGGCATAAGAGTTTAAAATTGCAGAAATATTTTTGAAATATGCTATATAAATGCAAGGATATATAAATAGATTCTCACATTTATCTTTAAATTGAGGTCTTTTATTCCCTAATAATAGGGCATCCATGATATTTTTTTCTTCCTTAGAAGAACCGCTCTTGGAAGCTATAATTCCTTAAAGCAAGAAATTATTTTTCAAAGGAAAATGACTCTAGGCCATTCCCCTTGTCAATGGCCAAAACTATGTAGAGGTAACAGAGTAATGTAACACATTTTATATTAGGAATTCATACAAAGGTAATTTACCTATCTAATCTATCACTATATTGCTGAGATCTTGTGGTCTCTCTTTAGAAAAATTACAATACTGTTAATCTCAAAGTGTTTTTCTTTTAAAATATATCACTAAATTTCTTGAATTATAGGTTACAGATTTCCACATTCTGATTTTGGATTCTATTCTTAATATCTTATCTAGCCAATGGTTGCCCTAGAATCCTGAGAACCTGGAAACTGAAAACATCACAGCATTCATCTAAGATTGAACTATTTAAATATTAGTAGGAAAAGCGTAATGAGCTATCCTGGGTGCTTGTACCAAATCTTGGGAGACTTTGGCCCAATCTTTGTTGTTAAAACCCCTCATGAAAAATCTGGAGGCATGAAGACTTGGTTTTCACCTCCACCATTAATTAGTTATATGACTTCAGGCAAGTTTAAAATCTCTGAGTTTTACAAAATTCTCTTAAGATGATAAATCAGTGCACTGTGAGCAAAATAAGATAGAGTTCTTGTGCTAGCAAAATATTGGTTTCTTAATGCTGTTGCTGCTTGTCCTTTGTTCTTGAAGACCATGGCATCAAGTGACATGCAAGTAAATTGGAATTGAGTAAGGGAGGCTGTGCAAGGTCACCTGCCTTACTTTTCCCTCTGGAGCCATCTGGGGCCATGGTTTGGGATGTAGTAGGAGCCTTTTTAAGCTAACATCTTCAACAAGTCTCAGTTTAACTGAAGCTGTACCCATTCTGTGATTAAGACTAGGTAGCAACTGAGGCAAAGAACCTCCTCTTTCATCTAGTCCAAAAAATCTAAACAAATAAATAATAATGTTGATGTCAAGAGGGACGTAGAATACAAAATGTTTCTCTAGTAAAGAAGATGTATGATAAGGATCCCCTAAATATGGTATTATGGAATCACACTTATTTGATAAGAATCATGGCAAATAGAGGAAGTTCCTTAGAAATTGGAAAATTTTGGCTTGATATGAAGGAAAAAAATTCCCAATAATTTGAGTTTTACCACCATTTCAAACTTTCTTGAAGCCATATAGTTAATTCCCTTCTCTTTCCCTTCCATTCCCTATCCCTTCTCTATTCCTTCCTTATTCCTTCCTTATCCCTTTCCCATAACCTTCCTTATCCTTTTCCTATACCCTTCCCTATCCTTCCCTGTATCATTCCCTGTATCGTTCCCTATACCCTTTCCTATGTCCTTTCCTATCCCTTCCATAAATCCTTCCTTACCTCTTCCCTATATCCTTCCCTATACCTTCCCTATACCCTTCCCTATCCCTTTCCTATCCCTTTCCTTCTCTTCCCTTCCCTTACTGTGATCTCAAGGAATTCTACACAAATTAAATCACAGTGGCATTTCTCCAAAAGAAGGGAGTTGGATTAAATGAATTCTGAGATTCCTTCCAGCTCTAAGATTCTATGATTTATATATTCTACTAGTTACATGGCAATTCTTGACTAGATTATTAAGACCTAAAATCAAATGCTTCAACAAAACCTGGTAAGCCTGCCACTAAGTGATTGTCATGCCAGAAGCCTGTGCAGATGAAACAAAACAGTCTTTTTACTTGGGGGAATTTAAGTGAAATAAATTTGCCTGAGAGAATTGAAATCAATGGGAGGATGCTGTGAATTGGTAAATAAAAATCTATCTATTTATTTATAAACTTGAAAGGACATTTAAACATAATGATTAATAAATGAATAATATATGAATTGATAAACAAATGAATCTGCCAAGTAGAACCACTTAGTAATACCCATTTAAGACAAGATAACAAAATACATGAAATATATTAAAATGCTATGTAAAAACCTGATTCTTAGCTTCTATTCTATTAAAATTTCTTTCATAATTCTATTCACATCTATCATTTCTTAACCCTTCTGTCAACCAGTCCTTCTAGAGTGCAGTGGAAAGACCATTGGGGTGGGAATTCAAGATCTGGGATTCAAATCCCAGCTCTTCTAATTACTGCATGCTCAACCTCAAGGAAACAAGTCACTCCTCCTCCCTTGCTTTCACATCTATAAAGTAAAGAGGCAGAGTAGCTAGGTTGGGGCAATAGAGAGAGTACCTCACCTGGAATTAGGAAGGCTTGATTTCAAATTCAGCCTCAGATCTTACTAGCTATGTCATCCTGAGCAAGTCACTTGAATCTATTTGCCTCAATTTCATTATCTATAAAATAAGATGGAAAAGAAAAAGCAAACCATTCCCATATCTTTGCCAAGAAAACACCCAATGGTGTCACAAAGAATCAAAAATGACTGAACAGCAACAATAACAATAAAACAACAATAAACACATCTGGACCAGATCACCTTGAAGATGCTTTCTAACTCTAAGATCCAATGATTTCTTTTACCATGAAAAATCTATATGTTCTGTGAACCTTAATGTTTAAACTTTCCTTTAATCCAGTTAAAGAATAAATTCAAGTATATTTTCCTTCAAGCTTTATCATCCTTTAAGTGTTTCTAACTCTAATTGCTTATCTTGCCAAGTGATCTTCAGAATTTTCCTAAGACAATTCAAATGAAAGTGATTGAATTTCCTGGAATGGCACTGGTATACTGTTCAGTACAATGGTTCTTTAGCGGAGTACAATCTAATACATATTTTTTTCTCCCACATGATTTTGGAGCCTCCCAAATACTGAGCTATTTCTGGCAATGTATGCATTAACCTCATTATATGTGTTCATCCCTGAATAAATGAATTTAAGCACAGCATTCAAAAATCCCTCTATTTGCTATAAACTATGGTTCTAAATAAACATGGTGTGGTGTTGGGTGATGGAGAACCTCTGTTTTCTTGGTTTTATTGTCAGGCTAAAAGTAGTACTGGCAGTAGAGAATTCATCCATCCTCCACTGCATTTCAGCCTCAGAGATTGCATTCATCCATTGTAATCATCCATTAATAATGGATAATATATTTTATATATAATAATAAAAAAGTCATACACCAACTCTCCCTGAACTTTAGTCTTGGCTTGTAGCTTTATCAAATTCAATAATTTATCATCAGTGTGGCAGCTGACCTTGATGTCATTTTTGTTCCTATTGAAGATGTTTGACAACATTGCTAAAAAAAAAAATCACACAGCCCTGCTGCATTCATTGGTTACTAGGGAAGTGTAGCATCATCCAATATTCAAAACTCATACTATCATGCCATCATGGAACTGGCATACAATACTGAAATTTTGTCACGATCTTTTATAAGTCCTCATGAATAGCCATGATCAAAAACCATGGACACATTGAGGAACAGATCTCTATTCTGCTCCTGGCATTTCTTCTGAAGTTGGGCAACAAAAACCATGTCAATAGTTCCTCAGGCCTTTCTGCAGCCACATTAGTTCTTGAGTAAATGACCATCTATCTATCTATCTATAAATTATGATAATATATGAAGATATATGTATATACATATACATATACATATATATACAAAGAGAAAGAAAGAGAGAGCAAGAGAGAGAGGAGAGAGAGAGAGAGGAGAGAGAGAGAGAGAGAGAGAGAGAGAGAGAGGAGAGAGAGAGAGAGAGAAGGAACAACCTATTAAGAAGGATTCTGGCAAGAATCTTGTCAACAGTGACTAAAAGAGCTATTATCCTGTGATTATCACAGGGCAACTTATTTCCTTTTACTATACAAAGATGAACAATGAAGGCATCCTTGAATTCTTGGGAGATAACATCATCTTGCCATATAAAATCTGGAAGATTTCATTCGGGTTTTGTATGAGCAGTGAACCTCCTGCCTTATAAATTTCAGCTGGAATAGAATCAGCACCAGACGTTTGGCCATACAATAAGAACCTAATGGAATTTAAAATCTGTTCTTAAATTGGAATTTTAGCTAAGGACTTCAACCTGAGGTCATTGGTTAATGATGGTCTGTTGAGAACATTATAGAAAAGTTCATCTCATATCTCTATCATGTCTTTATCATTGAGTAGTTGAGGATGCATCTAGCCCATAAATAGACTTCAGGGCATCATAAGCGTCCTTTGGATTACTACTATTACTCTAAAACTTCATTTCATCTGTCTTTTTACTGAGCCAAGAATATTGCAACTCTCTAAGCTTTGCTTCCACTTTACTTTTGATGAACTAAATGTTATTTTCTTGAAGACTATCCTGCTATAAAACCTGTGGAGTTCTCATTTTCCATTTAGTAATTTCTGAATTTTCCCATCATTTTCATCAAACCAATCTTGATGTTTGTGAGCATTCTGGTCCATATGAGTAAATGTAATGCTTTAAAACAAATCTCCGAAAGCTATGTACTCCTTTCCTGTTCCACTATTTTTAACCATATATTGGCTCAGCCTGAACAAACTGTAGATGCAAAAAGAAGTGCTCTAATCTATTGCCATTAAGTCTTGCTTTGGGGGTTACTGTTTTTGTTGAATGTGGAACTTTTTTTGGAGAGGGTAAGTCTATGATTGGTCTAGCACTCTTGTGTTACATATCGATTTCAACCCTCTCAAATTCTATCTGTCCTTTCTCCTTATGATGATATAATCTATTAAATGCCAAAATTTGCTGCAAGAATGCATACATAAAATTTTATTACATTTAGGCAAAGGGAAGATGGTGTTGATGATGAGAAGGTAATGAGACACACAAGTTGTCAATAATAAGTGACTTTTGCTGTTTCTTACTCCATTCCTCCCAATAACTTCTTGCCATGTCTGATAGTCTGTGTCTACTCTGACATTAAAATCAGAATTACAATCTTTTCTTCTTTTGGAACACTGATGATGAGGACCTCCAGGTTTTCACTACATTTTTCTTTGACCATATCAAGGTTCATGATGCTAGGAACATACATACCGATGATGATGGTGGTATGGTGTTTTTTTTTTGCAAATAATAATTAAGTCGTTTTGAGCTTGTCCTTCACTCTTTTGGAGAGAGGCTTTTTGACCAGATTAGTTTTGATTGTGAAACCTATACAGTTTCCTGTAGCTACTCAAAATAAATGTGTATCCAGCTCTGACTCTGGTAAGCTGCCTTCGTTTGCCAGTCTTATTTCATTCAGGCAGACCTGTTATTTGAGTGCAATACCTGCTGAGTTCTCTCCCAAAAAGAACTGTTCAGTTTTCAGATTTATTCAGTTTTGTGTTGTTTATAAGCATATGCTCATTCCGTTTGCAAAAAATTTTTAATACATCTTCATACAATTTTTTGCACAGTGGTACCTCAGTACTCGTCATTAATTGTAATGATTAACCATCCCTCCTGACCCAGTTCCCTAAAGGAGCAAGTGGGAACTTCCAGCTTTGGAGAAACAAGCCAGAGCAGCTGGGCTCCTCCCTCTTTACCTTGGGAGGAGGAGACTGGATGTGAAGGTGCAAGCTTTGGCCCTGTGCCCTCCGCCGCCCAGGACTCTGGCTCTGGGCTGGGGCTCAGAGCTGCAGGAATTCTGAGTCCTCCGCCATCCCCTGGCTCTGCCCGGGCTTCCATTGCTGCTGCTGCTGTTTCTCTTGCTGAGCACATCAGTCACTTTATTGAAATTCCTTTTCTCATTTAAATGTGTGGAATACCGAATTTGATGAGTTTCAACCACAGGGATCTTGCCTATTGCGGTAATCCCGCCAGAGTTAGACTAGGTGAAGCAGACAATTTTTAGGGCATCTTTTCTAGCCTTTTCCTCATATCAGAAGGCACATAACGTGGTCCCTAAAAAGGCTGTTTAGGTACTCAGTGGGGTGCAGAATCCCACTTCTACCTTGATCCAGGGAGAAGATAACTCTATGGTCTGGACCACCTGCGTGCAGGGTCCTAACTACACTCTCGGGGCAGCTACACCTGCTGCTTTGTCACTTCCTCCTCCCCACAGGAGTCCGAGGCAGATAAAAATGCTAAAATGTACGGATGATGTCTTTTGCCTCATGCATAAATTGGATTTACACGAGGCAGTGCTGCATGATGTTGTGAATCTCAGAATCCCAGTGGCGGGACAAAAGTCGAGAGAGTTGGTGATGGCTCAGGATGCCTGGGTGTCTTCCAAGTTCTCAGAGCTCCTGCTCTAGATGTTCTCATGGCTGTTGGAACGGATTGTTCTCATCTACCCATTCCTGCCCCCAGTTACCCTCAATCTGGGTTAGCTAATATGACTAAATGGTTTACTGGAGGGTGGCTACTGGGCTTGCTACAGGAGCCATAGGTGAGAGAAAGGTGGAAAGGGCTCAGAACTCATCTTTCTTGAACATACCCTATATTACACGGACACACATATGTATATATACATTTATGTATATTTATACACACACACACACACATATATATAAAGCCACATATACATACATTGATACACACAAGTATATGAATATATGTATATCTATACACATAAACAGAGAGAATTTTGTTTGGTGAATAAAGAGCTAACCTTAGAGACAGGAAGGCCTTATATTAATTGAGGTTGGTATATGTATATATGTATATATTAATAAAGATCTATAAACAGAGAATTTTTCTATGTCTCAAACTCAATGTAAGGTAACATAATGGAATGGAATGTCTTGATAACTTTATTAGGTGAGAAAACATCTTTGAGTTACTGAATCAATCTAGAAAAGGTGTGAAACAGATGTGGACAATTCTTTGTCACCTCTATTGAATCAGTCCATCAAGATTAGGGGATAGGTGTGAACAACCTAGTTAATCAAGTTGGGAAGAGTGGAATGGTTTGAGCCTTTGGGAGAAAGCAGGTGACTAAATAAATTCTGGAGATTGGTTAAAAGGATTAGTTCCAGCCTGAGCCTAGGAATATAAGAGAAGGAAATTTTAGTAGGTAACATTCTAGCAACTATTTCAGTAATCAAGTTTCAGATGGATTTTGGGAAGACACAGATATTGTGCATGTATCAGAGGGCAACCAAGGCATGGGGGAGGGAGGGGAGCAAATCCGGAAAGAATACCATATTTCTCCTTCTTTCTTCAGCTTCCATTGGTCATGTAATTGGAGGCAATGAACTAACCATGCATGCAGCCAGAAACTCCACAAAGGGAGAAAATATTTCTTATGCACCAGCAGCTGTGACCTACTACTCCTTTGGCATTCTAAGCAAAATTCCACTTTTCTCTGGACTCTATATTTACTTGTGGGATAATGTGTACCAAGGCTTCTGAAGAAGTGTTTTGGTACCAATTGTTCTCACTATATTATGTCAGTAAGTATTTATTTATAATCTGACTTTTTGTATAATTTATATCAACTGATAATCAGCAAGGCTTATTGGGGTAGCCTTATACATATATGTATATGTGCATATATACATATATGTATATATATAAAAGATATAAAAGACATATAAGATAGATGGATAGATAGGATATATATATATATAAACGTTATATATATATAAAACCATCCTCAGTTCCTTAGGATTCCCATATAATCCTTAGGAGAGTGATAGTAGTCACCTTCTGGGGATTAGCCCGTGTTAGTGTGTGAAGTGATAATTGGGAAGTAGTTCCAGAGAAAGTGGTATGTATGCACACACACACATACACACATATATGTATATGTACAGGCAAATAAATATTCACCCAAATGGCATGTTACCTAGAAAAAAAAAATAGGCATTTCTCTATCGTCTTTCAAATGGATTTTAATGTTTGTTTTTATTTCTGGATCCATGAATTTTTTTTTAAAGTAGAAATATCTCTTTTTTAAGGACCTCTTCTTCAAAAGTGGATATTTAGGCAGCTGCTAGTATTCTCAAATCTACTGGTTCTTCATATGACATAGGGATAAAAAGTCAGTCCCCATGCTTTGCCTTGGGTCCATTTAGGTAATTGCATCTGCCTGGCTGCCTAAATCTATAGTTTCCAATAGATGCACTATTTCCCCCCTCCACTTTCAGCTTAAATGAGTCTATTGTGTGGCTGGCACACTCTGATAGCTCTGAGATGGTCCAGAAAATGAGTGACAATTTTCCAGGGGCAGACAAGTGATTGATTTTCAGCTCAGGGATTGTATTTCAAATAACTGACTGTAATTTAGGGCAGAAGACAGGCTCAATGAGCCCAATAGAATGATTTCCTTCCACTAGCTCTAATGCAATTAGCAACTCCTTTTAATTGAAAAGGTACAGGGATTCATGGCCCTGCCCTTGTGGCCTTCATCAAATAACAGGGAAACGTAAGGAAAATCAAGACAGCCCTTATTTCAGCAGAATGGAAAAACATCTCCCTTAGTAGCAACTTAAATAAAAAGAGACCATTTTATGAGCCTGAGTTAATTGGTTATATCACACCTGCAGTCAGCGTTTGCCTTCTACAGAAGGGCACAGCAAACAGTTACCTCATAGGGATGATTGGAAGGGTGCCACAAAGTGGCTCCAACCCACAAAATATCACCCAAACATCCTCTGGAATTCAACTATCTTTAGGTGAAGAATATGTTCATAGTAGAACTAAGAGAACATTGTACACAGTGGCAACAAGATTATATGGTGATCAAGTGATGGACTTGGCTCTTTTAAATATGAGGTGATTTAGGTCAATTCCAATAGTCTTGTGATGGAGAGAGCCATCTGCATTCAGAGAGAGACTGTGGGGACTGAGTGTGGATTCACAACATAGCATTTTCCTTTTTTTGTTGTTGCTTGCTTGTTTCCCCCCCCCCCTTTTCTTTTTTCTTTTTTCCTTTTCAGTCTGATTTTTTTTTGTTTATGTGCAGCATGATAAATGTGGGAATATGTATACAAGATTTGCACTTATTTAACATATATTGGATTACTTGCTGTCTAAGGGAGAGATGGGGGTAAAGGAGAAAATTTGGAATACAAAGTTTTGCCAGGGTGAATGTTGAAAACTATCTTTTCATGTATTTTGAAAATAAAAAGCTATTATTTTTTTTAAAAAAGAATATGTTCACGTTATTAGTTTTAAGCTTCCAAGGAGATTCTCTCTTCCTACATCACACACACACACACACACACACACACACACACACACTCCATCTCCAACAAGACTGTGATACAGGCAACTCAAATATTATCATGTCTATTTGGTCTTTTGGAAAGAGGTTGCTTAGAGCACTCAACTTAAAATCACAAAGAGCTGAGTTCAGACCTCCATCTATCAATAAACATTTATTAAGTACCTTCTATATCCAGTGGTCCTCAAACTTTTTAAATAGGGGGCCAGTTCACTGTCCCTCAGACTGTTGAAGGGCCGGACTATAGTAAAAATAAAAACTTTGTTTTGTGAGCCTTTAAATAAACTTCATAGCCCTGGGTGAGGGGGATAATCATCCTCAGCTGCTGCATCTGGCCCACGGGCTGTAGTTTGAGGACCACTTAAATGCTGGGGATAGAAAGAAAAGACAGTCCCAACCCTGGAGGAAATCATAGGTTGGGGAAGTCACCTAACCTCTATATTATCTTATTAGAAGTTCATAGGATAGTAAGTTTAGAGTTTAAAGACTTAAAGACACAAATAGGAAGAGATCTAAAACTCAAATCCACTTTCTAAAACCAGAGGTCTTTCCATTATACTTGAATTTACCACCTAAATACTAGACAGGTTATAGCTCATATAGGTGCAAGGAGTTCTCACATCTGGAGTTCCCTGCACTGACTGAATCATGAATTTACCTATTTGCATAAACTTGTGAAAATTAGGAAATAAATGTTCAGAAAATTAAGAGACTTACCCAGAATCCTACAGTCAGTATCAAAATCAGCCTTTTGATCTCAGTTTTTCCATTATTTCATGTTGCACTGCATTTTGTTAAAATGCAAATACTTTTAGAATCATAACACATTAAGTCATAATTCACCATTGGCAACATAATGTGATTAGTTTAGCTTATATTCATTTCTCCAATGGGTGCTCCAGATGAAATAATAACACTAATAATGCTAACTAGGATTTATATAGTACTTTTAAAAAATTGATTGATTTTTATGTTTTATATTTTATTTTTCCAATTATGTTTTAAAACAATTGTTAATGTTCATTAATTTTTTTGAGTTCTAAAATTTCTTTTTTCTCTACCCTCCCCCTTCCTTCAGAAGGCAAGTAATTTTATATTGATTATACATGTGGAGTTATGCAAACCCTATTTTCTTATTAGCTAAGTTGCAAAACACAAACAAAATAAAATAATAATAATAATAAATTTAATGTTTGCTTCAATCTGCATTCAAATTTCATCAGTTCTCTCTCATTTTTGATCACAGGTCTCTTGGAATTGTCTTGGATGATTGTCTTGATCAGAGGAACTAAAACTTTCATTGTTAATCATCTTTAGAATATTACTGTTACTTTGTACAATCTTGTCTTGGGTCTGCTCATTTCAGTCTTAATCAGTTCATATAAGTCTTTCCAAGATTTTTCTGAAATTTGGATGCTCATTGTTTCTTTTTTACCTTTTCCTCTTCTCTCCCCATCACCTCTTTGACTTACAGACCTAGTAGAGCTATGGCTGGGTCAAAGGGTATGCACAATTTTATGGCTCTATAAAATGCCTGGGTCAGTCCACAGCTGTATCTATAGTGTAGTAGTGTTCCAATTTTCCCACATCTTCTCCAACAATTGTCATTTTCATTTTCTGTCATATTTGCCAATCTGACAGTTGTGAAGCAGTACCTCAGAGTTGTTTTAATTTTCCTTTCTCTGTACTACTGTTTTGATAATTACCATTTTGTAATACAGGTTGAGATCTAGTACTGCTGGGCCACTTCCTTCACATTTTTTCCCACTGATTCTCTTGATATATGTTTGATATTTTATTCTTTCAGATTATTTTAGTTATTTTTTCTACCTTGATAAAAGAAATTTTTGGTAGTTTGATTGGTATGGTATGGTATAATAAATAAATTTAGGTAGAATTGTTATTTTTATTATATTGTCTTGGCATATCCATAAGCAACTAATATTTTTCTAAATATCTAGATCTGATTTTGTGCAAAAAGTATTTTTATCTGTGTTTATGTATTTTCTGACTTTGTCTTCGTAGATAGTCTTTCAAGTATTTTATATTTTTTGTAGTTATTTTAAATGGAATTTCTCCATCTCTTCTTGCTGGGCTTTATTAGTAATTGTATAGAAGTACTGATGATTTATGTGGGTTTATTTTATATTCTGCCACTTGCTAAAGTTGTTATTCTGAAGAATTTTTAACTGATTCTCTAGGATTTTTTAAGTATACCATCATGTCAAATGCAAAGGGTGACAGTTTTGCTTCCTCATTCCTTCTATTTTTTTCTTCTATTATTGCTATAGGCAACATTTCTAGAACAAAATTGAATAATAGAGGTGATAATGGACATTCCAGCTTCACCCTGATCTTATTGGGAAGGGTTCTAACTTATTTATGTTTTAGATAATGTTAATGGTTTTAAATAGAAACCACTTACCATCTCAAGGAAAACTCCATTTATTCCTTTGTTTTATTTAGGATTAAGTGTTGTATTTTGTCAAAAGTTTTTCTGCATTTACTGAGATAATATGATTTTTATTGTTTTTGTTATCAATGTGATCAATTATACTAATAGTTTTGCTAATAGTGAATCAATCTTGTATTACTTGTACAAATTTCATCTTTATTCTTCTTATCTGTGTGATATTACTGTACTCTCCTTGTATTTATATATTTTAAAATTTTTTCATCAGTATTCATTAGTTTATAGTTTTCTTTCTCTGTTTTTGCTCTTCCTGGCTGAAGAATATGTTATAAAAGGAATTTGGTAGGCTTCTTCTTTGACTATTTTTCCAAATAATTTATATAATATTAGAATTGTTCTTTAAATGTTTTGTAGAATTCATTTGTGAATCCATCTGGTCCTGCGAAGTTTTTCCTAGAATGCACATTCATAACTTGTTTAATTTCTTTTTAAAGATAAGATTACTTAAGTATTTTATTTTCTCTTCTGTTAATCTGGAAGATTTATATTTTTGTAAATATTCTTCCATATCACTTAGATTGTTAGATTTGTTGCCAAATAAATGGACAAAAGAGTTCTTCATTGGTGGTGAATTCGCCCTTTTCCTTTTTTGATACTTGCAATTTGGTTTTCCTCTCTTTTTGTAAATCAAACTAATGGTTTATCTGTTTTTGGTTCATTTATTGTTCTTCAGTTGTTTTATTCATGACCAGCTCTTCATGACCCTATTTGTGGTTTTCTTAGCAAAATTACTGGTTTTCCATTTCCTTCAGCTCATTTTATAGAGGAAGAAACTAAGGCAAACAAGAGTAAAGTGAGCTATCCAGAGTCATACAGCTGGGGAGTGTCTACGACTGGATTTGAATTCAGGTCCTCCTAACTTCAGGTTGGGGTCTACTCATTGTGCTCCCCAGCTGCCTGTTATTGGTCCATAGTAGTTTTTATATGATTTACAAAGTGCTTTAAATATATTATCTCATTTGCTTCATGTAATTGTCACCATTTTACAGATGAGGGACTTAAAGTTGAGAGGGGCTAATTGACTCACATGAGACCTTTAGATAGTGTCAGAGACATGATGAACAATTGGGTCTTCCTAAATTGCATGCCAGGAATTAGTCTCCTGTACCTATTGCCTCAGTCAAGTTTGGTGGAGGGAATGGGGGAACTGTCATAGTTATGAAATGTCTGAGAAGACATGACTCAATAGAGCACTGGGTCATTGATTAGGAAGGAAGAGATTTGGTATTTGATAGATATTGTTCTTGCCATTCTCCAATTAATAAATGGTCAAAGGAAATGAATAGACAATTTTCAGATGAAGAAATTAAAACCATTTCTAGTCATATAAAAAAGTGCTCTGAATCACTATTGATCAGAGAAAGGCAAATTAAGACAACTCTGAGGTACCACTACACACCTCTCAGGTTGACTAAAATTACAGGAAATGATAATGATGGATGTTAGAGGGAATGTGGGAAAACTGGGACAATGATACACTGTTGGTGGAGTTGTGGACGGATCCAACCATTCTGGAGAGCAATTTGGAATTATGCTCAAAAAGTTATCAAACTGTGCATATCCTTTGATCCAGCAGTGTTTCTACTGGGCTTATATCCCAAAGAGATCTTAAAGGAGGGAAAGGGACCTGTATGTGCCAAAATGTTTGTGCCAGCCCTTTCTGTAGTGGCAAGAAACTGGAAACTGAGTGGATGCCCATCAATTGGAGAATGGCTGAAAAAGTTATGGTACATGAATATTATGGGATATTATTATTATTTTGTAAGAAACAACCAGCAGGATGATTTTAGAGAGGCCTGGAGAGACTTACATGAACTGATGTTAAGTGAAATAAGCAGAACCAGGAGATCATTATATACTTCAACAAGATTATATGATGAGAAAGTCTGATGGATGTGGCTCTCTTCAACAATGAGATGATTCAGACCAGTTCTAATGGTCTTGTGATGAAGAGAGTCATCTACACCCAGAAAGAGGCCTGTGATTACAACATACCATTTTCACTCCTTTTGTTGGTTTGCTTGGATTTTCTTTCTCTCTTTTTTTTTTAACTTTTTGATCTGTTTTTTCTTTTGCAGAAAAATTACTGTATAAATATATATTCATATATTGGATTTAACATGTATTTTAAACATGTTTAACATATATTGGATTACATGCCACCTAGGGAAGAGGTTGAGGGGGAAAGGAGGGAAATTGGAACACAAGGTTTTTCAAGGGTCAATGTTGAAAAAATTATCCTTGCATATGTTTTGAAAATAAAAAACTTCAAAAAAAAGAAGATATTGTTCTTAAAGGGAAGAAGGAGATATAGAAAAGGAAGATGCCTACTTTTTCATGAATATTCCAGTTGAAAGGGGAGCTAATGCTCATCTTGGAATGCTACTTGGTAGATGTACCAAGATATACTGTGGCTGCTGTGATGGGCCCCCCTTATTAACACCTTTCCATGTTGAAGCTTGAAAGACTTCTGGTCTTGGAGTGGAAAGAGTAATGTCAAAGTCCCAACTCTGACTCTCACTAACTCTAGTATTATTAAGTGTTAGTATCTTTCTGATTTTTTTCATATGTTAAATGGGAATAAAAAAAAATTTAAACTGCTTCACAGTTGTGAAAAAAAGGTGCTTTTCAAAACTTAGAAGCTATGTAGAAATAGAAACCATCATTTCCAAAGAGCAATGGAAAGTAGGACCCATTTCTTTCTCTACCATCTGAGACTAAGACAGGAGAAAATGATCATGGTTTCCTTGAAGGCTAGGAACTCCAACTCATTCCCTTTTTTATTGTGGAACTATGTTGAGTGTCTATGGGTTGATAGGAGGTTTTTCACCTCTTTCATCACTTTCTCCTTTTTCAGGCTTCCTTATTGGTTTATTACTTACAATCCATAATTCCTTCACCTACAGAGATAATACATTTATATGGAATTGGATGGTTTTCAACATGCCTATTTTCTCATGCATATTTCATTTGATGCTTAAAACAGTTTTGTTTTGCGCAGCTACTACTATCCTCATTGTACAGATAAACTTATTCTTAGAGAGTTGAAATGATTTGATTTGCCCAGAGTCCTACAACTACAAGTATCAGAATTAGGACTAAAACCTGTTTTCTTATTCACTGTACAGTGATCATGCAATCTTCTCTATATCACAGTATCTTAATTCATGAAAAACCTCAGTTCTTGTTACAGTTGTTCAGTCATGTCTTACTCTTTATGATCCTATTTGGGGTTTTCTTGGCAAAGATAGTTTTACTTCACTATACAGATAAGAAAACTGAGCATTTAGGGTTGTATCTTACACATGGTAGCAGAGTTAGGAAATGTCTGAATCCAGATTTGAACTCAAGATGATGAATCTTCCTGATTCCAGCCCTGGCACTCTGTGAACTGTACAACCTAATTGCCCCATCTCAGTTGTAGGATCAGGTTTTCCTAGATCCATAATTGTTTTCAGTTCTATCACAACGTATGGATAGAAGCAGATTAAAAATATCTTGCCTTCTTTGGGCCTTGAAAAACTAGGACCTTGAGAAAATTTATTTTTCTTTGTTCTGCTGGGGAGGGGGGCAACTGGAGTCCTGTGGAAATAGATTTGTTGACATGAAGCTTGTGACAATTCCCTGAGATTTTTCACCCCATGCCAGTTCAATTACCCCCAGCTCAGAGCCAACCCAGCTGGAAGAAATTGATAAGTCTCATGATGATTCAAAAGTTTATGAACAAATTTTAACGTTCACTGGTTAGATAGGAAGAATAACATGGAAATGTAGAATCTAATGATTTTTGGAAGAAAAATTCTTTCTGTTTGGCTCTAATTGGTTAATATGTCCTAGTTACTTAGAATGATTAGTGTGCTGGTTTCTTAATATTTCTCAATATTTCACATATTTTAAAACTCTCTCACAAATATTTAGCATGGGATGAATCATCCTGTATTATACAGAGTGCTCAATAATATGGCCAAACCTGTTTTAGGCTCTTAAAACTGTTATTTTTGAGAAACATGAGGTTATTAGGAAGGTAATAGTAGCCTTGTACTTTGATCTAGGCAGACTACATCTTAAGTATTTGTATACTTCTGGGTATTTAGTTAGGACACTGCTTAGTTACAGGTCATCTGGGGGGGGGGGAGATAAGGAAAATAAAGTGTCTCAACTTCACGCTATGTGAGAATCAACTGAAGGGACTTGGGTGATTAGCCTGGAGAAGAAAAAAATTGGGTAAGCACTCTGAAGGGTCTTCATGATGGAGGGTGAAAATTGTTTTGCATGGCTTTGGAGGTTACTAAAAAGGAAAGCTTTTTCCCTTATATTCAGGCCTGATGTAATGAAAAAACTTCCCAACAATTATAACTGCCCAGAAATATGGGTTGTGTTGAGAGAAGAATTCCCTTCATTGGAGGTATTTGAGCAGGAGATGGATAACAACCCCCCAGTGTGTTACTACACTATGAGTTGGACTAGTGAGCTCCAAAGTTCCTTCCAACTTGGGGGTTCTTTGATTTGAAGGGCCTGACCCGGCCAGAAGCTTTCGGTATTCAGGGAAGATCCTATGTAAGTGAACCATTTCATTTCACAACTTTTAAAAACACTTATTTGCAACTATTAAAAACACTACATCAATTCATAGTATAATTTATGTATAGACAGATATGTTTATTCCCTGGGTCTCTAACACCTCCTAATTCCACCGTGTTGCAAAGGCCAAAGTAGATTAAAAAACCCTTGTTTGTAATCTATATCACATTAGTATAATTATTAATTCTACGACTCTACTTCACAACCAGTGTGAATGGAGTTGGGAAACATCATTCCTGAAGGAATTGAGGGTCTTATTGTGTCATTGAGGCTATGATGGCTATGTATCCTCCTTAAATGTACTCAGATCCTTGCTCTCTAATGACTTCTTAATGGTAAATTCATCACTGTGAGGCCATAGATTTTCTTCAAGAGTAGGGATTAGAGCTCTTTGGAACCTTTCACTTTTTACTTTTGCCTGTGAAGGGTCCATTTCTAATATATCCATCCATAACAGCTATAAAAGACATGGCGTTCTTCTTGTCAATATAACCTGGGCAAAAGATAGGGAGAAAAGACAACTATAAATAATATCATATCAGCCAGCAATCACAGAGTTTTCTGTAGAATGTCACAGAATTTCAAAGAAAGATGAACAGAGATCATTTAACCTAATCCAGAATCTATACAGAAATTTCTTCTATAATATTCCTAACAAGTTGTTCTCCAAATTGTCAAAACCCTTTCTAAAATGTTAATAGCTCTCTATATTTCCAATGATACCTCTGAATCACTTTGGGATTGTATCATCCCAGAAGAGAGGGACTATGTCTTATTCTTATTTTGTACCCTTCATATCTGTAGAATAGTTTCTGTTAATCATAAACAGCAATAGTTTAACAAACATTGATTGAGCATCTGCCAAGTACCAAACATAAGTTCTAACCATTTGCACAAGGGGAACATTTAAGTGGTCCCCAATTGAGTCTACAAATAAAAAATAGACAAAGATAATTTGGAATTTTTGAGGGGTTCCTATAAAAATTATACATTTCAAAATTTTTTAGATAAGTGACCAATATAAAACAAGGCTATGATCTTTCTTATGATGAATTGCCATAATTATTTTATTTTATTTTGTTTTGTTTTATTACCAGGTCTTTGATTTTTATTCTTCATGCTTTTTAATTTTTATTAATTATTATTTTATTTATTAATCATATTATTTATTAATATTTATTATTTAATTTTTTATTAATTTTGTCATTGTCACTCTTCAGAATTTTCAACTTGGTCTACTTCATGACTTTCTCCACTAAAGTCAGCTTAAGTATCTTCTGTTCTATGTGGTGGATTTGAAACTCTTCAATTCCTATTTTATTATGAAGATCAAGACTTGGACTCCTTCAGATGAACTGAACTTCCTCACATCATTGTATGACTCTAAACCATGTTAAGTGGACTCCTTTGTTGAGTTTAATAATAAGAACCTCTCCCAAATACAAACCTTAATAGATATCTGTTTAATTTAATCAAATGAGGAAGTATCAAATAACTTTTTTAAAGGAATAACAAAGGTTGGAGATTGCTGAAAAGGTACTTTTCAATACAGGTACCTATTTCCTCTTTGCCACTTTATTAACATTAAGTTTTTAACTTTAATGAGTTCACAGGACTACATATGTTCATTCTTATCGCCAAGGCTACCATCAGTTCTAAGAACCTACTGACTGGTCTTCCAGCCACCTCTATCCAATCATTCTCTGTGATGATCCAAGGATTATCCAAGGAATCTTGATTAATATCACTGACAATATTTCTCTGCTAAAAAAAAAAATCCATAATGGTGCTATACTGTCCAATGAATAAAGTGTAAAGGCTTCAACCTATTTTCCAATTATTATCTTATACTACTCTCTTCATTCTCTATGTTTCATTCAGCTGGATCATTCTCCACTACCATTTCTTACCTTCCCTTCTCCACAAATTTGGCCAGCAAATCACTCTATACCTTTCCTCCTTCATTTCCTCCTGTCTGAGATGGTGAAATAGACTTTTATCTCGATTTTTTGAAACCTCTTTTCTTCAAGTTCAACTCAGGTTCTACCTTGTCTGTGAAGTTATCCTTTGAGTTCCCTTCCTCCAAGTTTAAAATGATCACCTCTCCTAACTGCCCTCCCAACTTTCAAATTTCTCTTAGCATATTCCCTGGACTTCTCCTTTGTATTTATCACTTTTCCCATAGTATCATGGTAATTTAGTATTATTTCTCCTGATCTCAAAGGAATGGACTAGGTCATTTTTCATTTTTGCTAGTCCTAGTGCTAATGTAATACTTGGTACAGAGTTTATGTTGATCCAAATGGAACCCTTTAGATTGAGTAAATTCCATGCTTTTTTGTAAGATCTGGTGACCAAGCAGTTATCCTGCTTACCTTCATTTTTTGTTAGATAGCACATATGTGTAAATTTAATATGGCCCTCATTTTTATGTTAAACTATTTGGGAGGAAAAAACCCAAACTCCATTTGGGATAACTGCAGAAAATAATAATACTAATAAGCTATTTACTGAGTGAACAACATGGAATAAAAGAGTTACAGGATTTCAGAGAATTGATATCTCAGAGTTTGGGGGTGGATGACTTACCTAAGGCATGTTTGTAGCAAAGACCAATAAGATACTGTTTTTTCAGGCCCTTCCATTGGGGTTTAGCATCATAAATTTTCATCATGCCTTTCAGATATTTTTTTTGTCCTGCATTTAAGCCCTGGTAGAGTAAAACAGATACTTAGGATTAGCCAACACTTGAGGTGGTGAAGGGTATGATGAATTCCAAACAGAATTCTACAAAAATAAGACTATTACTCACAAAAGTTTGGAATATTTTACAAAGTGAAATTAGGAAATGATAGTTTGGACAGTTTCTTCCTTTTGTTTCCTTAAACAAATTTTGATTGGCCTATTTTAAGATAAAAGAAGGTCAATAAGGAAAGGGGCTCAAAACAAGTTTCTATAGTTTCTGAGGTGCTATAGAGATCTATTATGTTTTCTTGGTCCTCTACTCCTAAGGTATGTGGGGAAAGTGAGTTAAATACGGGCAGAGGACTTTTCTAAGACTCTAACTCCAGTCAGCTTCTTGAGAATAAGAACTTTTTAAAAATTTTTATCTCTGTATTCTTAGTTGCACCACAATGCCTCGTAGCAAATAGTAAACCTTAATAAAGGCTTGTTGAATGGAATCTCTTTATGTAATTCAACTTTAAATTTAACAAATATTTATCAAGTTCCTATCATGTGCAAGGAACTAAGAAGTCTAGCACAACAGGAAAAAAAATCAACCACAGTTCTTGCCGTAAGGAGTCAATTTTATGGGGTGATACATATAAACAGGTCTAAGTGAATACATAATAATCTGGGCAGGGAGTGAACATTAATGACTAGAAAGATTATGGAAAGTTTTGGGGGAAAGATGACATCCAGACTTAACACTGAGAGAAATGCTAAAGCATTTTAAAAGTGGAAGTAAGGAGGGAGTATATTTCAGGTATAGGGAATAGGTTATGCAAAAACATAAGGGAAGAAGATTCAGTTTTGAATTTGGGAAAAATAGCAAGTGGACTAGTTTGTCTGAATGTTTAATATGAAAGGGAATAAGGTGTTCACTTGATGAGAGAAATAAGGAAGTTGTTAGTATCCATATTTGTAAGGTGTTGAAATGAGGTTATTAGGAATTGAAGGATTCTTCATTGATCCATTTCTAGTATTTAGTGCAGTCAGCTAAACTTTTTTTCAGGAGAAAATGAATTAATTGAATTCTTCTTGGTGGAAAATTGAATGAATTCAAATAATCATTGATATTCCTAGAGTAGGGATTATCCTTGAAAGAATATTCAGAGCAAAAACCGAGATTCTAGATGGGTGGATGTGGTAGACAGAGAGAAATTGGAACACTGATGAAATTGTTCCCTCAGGCTGCAGAGAAAAGGTTCTGATAGAGATCTCTACCCTCTGTGGAGATCATACAGTCAGAAATTCAAGTTATATCAAAATCGTAAGGCTAAATTTCCCCTACAAATTAGCTTATTGCTCATGTCTTGCTGCTGCTCTTCTTTGGGACAGTCTGCCATGACACATTGCCCCTTCACCATGCCATATAGTGTCTCTCCTAAACCAACTATCTCTTCTCTCAGACCCGACTTCTCCTCCTTATAGTTAATTAGCTCTTTTAGGATACTAAATCCCTTTAGGATTTAGTCTGTCAGCTAATGGGCCCAACCTCATGGGCTCCCTTTCTTTTGGATAGGTATGGATTCTACTAAGGAACTTGCCTTTTCCATCATTAATTACAAAAAACCCCTTTCTATGTTTCTATTTACCATTCCTGGTGTCTATTATATCCCTTCATTTTGTCTGTAATGTCTTCTCCTAAATAAATCTATTTTTTGCCAAAGAGAATGGCCATTGTGAATTCTTACATGACCGAACCCCAGCATCTGGTGATGTTCCATCTTCTGTTGCCTACATCAACACTTAGGGCTCCCTCACAATTTAGTTTTTTTTTTAAATTGTTGAGAACTTGATAAATGGAACATGAGTGACTCCATCTTACAGGATCTGGATATGCATTAAAGCCTTATTATATAAACATACTAGGATCCATGCAAATTGCAAGAACAAATCAATGGAAAGTAACAAGAACTTCCACTCTATAAAGTAAATGAAGAGTTTCAAATGGAAGTCATTTGATTTTGACACTAGGAAAAAGGGTAAATTTTACTTTAAATAGAAAATAGAGAGATACCTATGAGCAGTTTGATGGAAAGATAAGCCACATCCAGGGAAAAAGAGATTTCAAAAGAAGACAGAATTTTTATTGGTCAATAAATACTTATTAAGAGTTTGCTGTGTGAGTCTGCCATCATACTAAACATTGTGAAATAAAAAAAGGCAGAAATAGTCTCTGCTTTCAAGAACCCAATATTCAAAAAGTAAAACAAATAAGTATATATAAGGTATATAGAAAGTATATGATAAGTAATCTCATAATTAAGTATTTGAAATAACCAGGAAAGATTTGGCGTAACCAGGAAAGATTTCCTCCAGAAACTGGCATTTGAATTAAGTTTTAAAGGAAACTGATAAAGCTAAGAAGCAGAGATGGGAGATTGTACTCATGTATTCCAGGTTAGAAGCAGCCAGTGCAAAGTCATAAGAAATAGGAGGTGGAGTGCTGTGTGAGGAATAACAGGTATGCTGGTGGGGCTAGAATAATAGAGTACAAAGAAGGCTAAGAGCAAAGACAACTGGGAAAAGCAAAAAGAGAACAGATTATGAAGATTTTTAAATGCCATGTGGCAAACTTGATATTTACTCATGGAAATAACAGGTAACCATTAGGAGTGACTCAGAACAGTGCTTTAGGAAAATCATTTTGCATTTGTAGCAGCTCTTTTTGCAATGGAATTAATGGAATTAGAATTTGAGGGGATACCTATCAATTGGGAAATGACTGAATAAGATGTGGTATATAAGTGTAATGGAATATGTTTTTAAAAAATGATGAGCAGACTGATTTCAGAAAAACCTGGAAAGACTTACATGAATTGAAGCTGAGTAAAGTGAGCAGAGCCAGGATAACATTGTACATGATAACAGCAACTTTTTGCAATGACCAATTATGACAGATTTAGCTCTTCTCAGCAAGACAGTGATCCAAGACAATTCCAAAAGATTTGTGATGGAAAATGCCATCCACTCCCAGAGAAAGAATTATAGAGACTGAATAAATCAAAGCTTATTATTTTCATTTTTTTTCTTTCTCATGATTTCTCCCTTTTGTTCTGATTTTTCTTCCCCAATATGATTAACATAAAAATACATTTAAAATGATTGTACTTTTGTAACCTATATCAGATTGCTTTCTGCCTTGGAGAAGAAAAAGGGAAGAAGAGAGTAAAAAAAAATTGAAACTAAAATCTTATAAAAGTGAATATTGAAAACTATCTTTATTTGCAGTTGGAAAATAAAATGCTATTAAGTGGGCAAAAAAGAAAAATCATTTTGGCAGTTGAGTAAGGAGTAAATGTCTTAAAGTGAGGAAACGAGACAGGGAGACCAGTTAGAAAGCTGCTGAAATGGTTCAGGCAATAGGTAATGAAGGTTTGAATGAGGATGGAGATTATGGAAGTGGAGAAAATAGGATATATATATGAGTAATATTGTGAACAAAGAAATAACATTTGGCAACTGATGAAGGAGACTCACAGGACAGAGACTTAGGAGATATTCGTTGTTAGTGAATATCCCATGGATGAAGATTCAGGTAAGAAGACTGAAAAGGAACGATCAGATAGCTAAGAAGCAAATCCAGGGAGAAAATGTCACAAAGAGAGAGAGAGTCAAGAGTATCTAGAAAAGAAGGACTAGCAGTGCCAAATGCTGCAGACAATTAAAGAAGATTAATATTCAAAAAAGACCATTAGATCTGGCAAGCTAGGAAACCTTTGGTAACAGTGGAGTAGATTGTTTCCTTTGAATGAGGAGCAAGGAAGCCCCATCATAAAGCATTTAGGAGAGCAAAGAGGGGCGTTGGAAACAATAACTTTAGATGACTTTCTCAGGGAATTATCTGTTTAGGAGTAAGGATAAGTACTTGTCCAAGTGATTCTAACTTCCCCCAAAGGACAGAATAACTGAGTATAGAAAGATAAGATAAAAGCAAAACAATTATTCACGAATTAACTTAGAAATTATTTTAAACATTTGGTTAAGGGGTTTGGGATTTTTCCTGGGGAGATAAGACATTTCCCCCCCCTTTTTTTTTTTAAATGTTAAGCTTTTAGAAACCATTGGACTTCCTAAAGTCTTATTTACATTTCCTAGTACTTTTCAGATAATCCCTTGATCTCAAAGTTGGTCAGTCTTCTTGAGATGTTGAAGAGCTATGGACTTACATATACAATATTCCTGAGAACAGCTTTAAGTGAATTAACAACCAAGTCCCAATTAGTGTATAAAACGAATCCTCTGAAATAATGCCATGTATTTGAATTTTTACTATTTGAAGTTATAATCATATAAAATATAGTAATTAGGTTTGAACCTGATATAGATATGTAATTCAAATTCATGTAATTAGATCACTTTCTAGGATTCTTTGTTTGTACTAATTGGGTTAGAGTTGATGAAACTAAAAAAAAAAAAAATGGCTCAACTGTCTATGAATGAAACAATCTCCCTCATCAAGTATTAGAGGTAGCTGGTGACACAACAGAGGTCAGAAAGTCTTCTTACTTGCCTCAGGAACTTATTTGTGACAATAGGAGAATTTTGCACTTACTTTGCAAGGGTTTTATGAGGATCAAAAGACATTTTTGTAAAAGTGTTTAGTACAGTAGTAGCACAGAGTAGGTGCCATATAAATATTTATTCTCTTTCCCTTCCTACATAGTGAGTTCCCCATTACAGGACATGTTGAAGTATAGTTGGGATGACCATTCTGTAAGGATATTGTAAAAAGGTTTCCTGCATTTGGTGAATTGGATGATTGGATTGATTGGATGATGCTTCAAAAGCACCTTCTAGTTCTAAGACTCCATAATTCTATGACTCTACCTTCAACATTGCAGGATTGTAACGGGAGGAAGGGACTGGTTTGCCAGCATTTAGTTGGAGTTCTTTGCCAGCATTTTTTTCAGGACTTTTTGCAGGACTTTTTCCAGGACTTTTTGCAGGACGGCGGCGGGCTTCCACTTTTTTTTTCTTGCTTTGATTCATCTTTTTCCTATTGCTAGAAAGAAAAAGAAGAGAAATAAATGATAAAATTTCAGTTTGAATGAGTCCTTCACTTTTGGGATATATCAGAATGTGGAGAAAAGAAGAACAAGTAATTACATCAGTTATCAAATAATTAGCCCATGATTTGGTTAGCCACTTCATCCCATCATCCTCCAACACGTGGTTAATTTTGGCACTTTCAATTAATGTTCCCCTTTAGGAATGGTAAGTAAGGCTTAGGTACTTCTTATTTCAGAGCACAACTACTTGATAACTTCTTGTCATGTAAATGTTCTTGTACAGTTTGTTCAATTCTTCATGACCCCATTTGAGGTTTTCTTGGCAAAGGTACTAGAATAGTTTGCCATTTTCTTCTCCGGCTCTTTTACAGATGAGGAACTAAGGCAACCAGGGTTAAGTAACTTACCCAGGCTCAAACAGCCAGTCAGTGTCTGATACCAGATTTGAACTCAGGAAAATGAGTTTTCCTAACTCCAGGACCAATGTTTTACTGTGCCATCTAGCTAAGTTATTCTATGATAACCTATAATGAGATGCAATGACTGTCCCTCTTCTTTTGCTTTTTTCCTTTCTCAGAGATTCAGAATGAGAGGTCCAAAGTAGTTGTGACTAAGACCTGGCTGATGTTAAAACAAATAAGTCAGGTAAAATCTCTAATGGTCTTAATTTGAGAATTTTCTTTTTCTGTCTTTTGGTGAGCAAGAGGGAGTTGATTTGGGATTTAGGAGTCACCCTTTGGCTCTGATAGGACTACCCAAGGACAGGAAATTGAGGTATATGATTCTACTCCTCTTCTCCCTTTCCTCTTAAAGTTTTACTTTCCTTTTTTCTACTTTTGAATTGTAGGAAATGAATACAGAAGAAAGAAATATAATATGGCAAAAAGTATTTGTGATACATCTCAGACTACTGAACAATCAATCAATTAATCAATAGTCATTAATTAAGCGCCTACTCTGTGTCATCTATGCCAGGTGCTGGTGATAACAGAAATAAAAATGAAGTAATCTTTGTCCTCCCAAGAGCCCAAGTTCTATTACAAACAATTCACCTACAAATGGAATGAAGGAGGACGGGAAATCAGTTCTATACTGCAGACTTACCTGTAATAAATGAGATCAAACTGAATAAAGAATACTTTTACCTTTTATTGTTAGCGATGATTGAGCGCTTAGGAAGTCTGCTAAGGGATGATACAGCCTGGGGACAAAGGAGAAGACCCAGTACTTGGATTCTGATTCTGCTTGTAATTGTGAGACCTTAGGGGAGGAAAAAAGATTGCACTTGTGTCCTATATCCATGACAGAAAATTGTAAATTAAACTAGAAATGTTTTATTTACTGCTGCTCTCCTTTGGAGTGGACTTTGGTATCATGCTGGCTATGATACCTTTTGCTTTAAAGATTTTTTTATTTGACTTTATTTGTTTTCCTCAGTAAGCTTGTTTGCTTGGTTGTCAAACAGCAAAGTTGAATCACTAGAAACATTCTAAAATGCAGCTATTCTGTACTCTTAGCAATTGTTTCTATAGATAGAGGTATAACATATTTTTTTTCTTTTAAAGGTTCAAATTGGCCCCAATACAAAATAGAATATATTAAAATAAATACTCAGTAATGACATTCAAAGGTTCCTCCCTCCACACATATATTGTGTTCTTTCTTTTTTTTTTTTTTTGTAACTTTTTATTGACAGTACATATGCATGGGTAAATTTTTACAACATTATCCCTTGCACTCACTTCTGTTCCGACTTTTCCCTTCCCGCCCTCCACTCCTTCCCCTAGATCCCCCAGGCAATCTTCTACATGTTAAATATGTTATAGTATATCCTAGATACAATATATGTGTGCAGAACTGAACAGTTCTCTTGTGGCACAGGAAGAATTGGATTCAGAAGGTAAAGATAACCTGGGAAGAAAAACAAAAATGCAAGTAGTCCACATTCATTTCCCAGTGTTCTTTCTTTGGGTGTAGCTGCTTGTGTCCATCATTGATCAACTGGAACTGAATTAGATCTTCTCTTTGTTGAAGATATCCACTTCCATCAGAATACATCCTCATACAGTATTGTTGTTGAAATAATCTCCTGGTTCTGCTCATTTCACTTAGCATCAGTTCATGTAAGTCTTTCCAAGCCTCTCTGTATTCATCCTGCTGGTCATTTCTTACAGAACAATAATAGTCCATAATATTCATATACCACAATTTACCCAACCATTCTCCAATTGATGGGGATCCATTCATTTTCCAGTTTCTAGCCACTACAAAAAGGGCTGCCACAAACATTTTGGCACATGCAGGTCCTTTTCCTTTCTTTAGTATCCCTTTGGGACATAAGCCCAGTAGTAACACTGCTGGATCAAAGGGTATACACAGTTTGATAACTTTTTGGATATAATTCCAGATTGCTCTCCAGAATGATTGGATTCGTTCACAACTCTACCAACAATGCATCAGTGTCCCAGTTTTCCCACATCCTCTCCAACATTCATAATTATTTTTTCCTGTCATCTTAGCCAATCTGACAGGTGTGTAGTGGTATCTCAGAGTTGTCTTAATTTGCATTTCTCTGATCAATAGTGATTTGGAACATACTTTCATATGACTAAAATACTTTCTTTTTCATCATCTGAAAATTGTCTGTTCATATCCTTTGACCATTTATCAATTGGAGAATGGCTTGATTTCTTATAAATCAGAGTCAATTCTCTATATATTTTGGAAATTAGGCCTTTATCAGAACATTTAACTATAAAAATGTTTTCCCAGTTTATTGTTTCCCTTATCTTGTTTACATTAGCTTTGTTTGTACAAAGGCTTTATAATTTGATATAATGAAAAATTTTCTATTTTGTGATCAATAATGATCTCTAGTTCATCTTTGGTCACAAATTGCTTCCTCCTCCACAAGTCTGAGAGGTAAACTATACTATGTTCCTCTAATTTATTTATAATCTCATTCTTTATGCCTAAATCATGAACCCATTTGGTGTAAAGTGTTAAGTGTGGGTTCATGCCTAATTTCTGCCATACTAATTTCCAGTTTTCCCAGCAGTTTTTGTCAAATAATGAATTCTTATCCCAAAAGTTGGATCTTTGGGTTTGTCAAACACTAGATTGCTATAGTTATTGACTACTTTGTCATGTGAACCTAACCTATTCCACTGATCAACTAATCTATTTTTTAGCCAATACCAAATGGTTTTGGTGACTGCTGCTTTATAATATAGTTTGAGATCAGGTACAGCTAGGCCACCTTAATTTGATTTTTTTTCATTAATTCCCTTGAAATTCTTGAACTTTTGTTCTTCCATATGAATTTTGTTGTTATTTTTTCTAGATCATTAAAATATTTTCTTGGAAGTCTGATTGGTATAGCACTAAATAAATAGATTAGTTTAGGGAGTATTGTCATCTTTATTATATTCACTTGGCCTATCCAAGAGCACTTAATATTTTTCCAATTATTTAAATCTGACTTTGTGTGGAAAGTGTTTTGTAATTTTGCTCATATAATTCCTGACTTTCCTTTGGTAGTAATTTATCTATGCTATTGACAGTTATTTTGAATGGAATTTCTCTTTGTATCTTTTGCTGTTGGATTTTGTTGGTGATGTATAAAAATGCTGATGATTTATGTGGATTTATTTTGTATCCTGCAACTTTGCTAAAATTATGAATTATTTCTAATAGCTTTTTAGTAGAAATCTCTAGGGTTCTCTAAATATACCATCATATCATCTGTCAAAAGTGATAGTTTGGTTTTCTCATTGCCTACTCTAATTCCTTTAATCTCTTTTTCAACTCATTGCTGAGGCTAGCGTTTCTAATACAATATTGAATAATAATGGTGATAGTGGGTAATCTCACTTCACTCCAGATCTTACTGGGAAAGGTTCCAGTTTTTCCCCATTGCATATGATGCTTACTGACGGTTTTAAATATATGCTCCTGACTATTTTAAGGAAAAAGTCCATTTATTCTTATACTCTCAAGTGTTTTTATTAGGAATGGATGTTGAATTTTAACAAATGCTTTTTCTGCATCTATTGAGATGATGATATGGTTTTTGTTAATTTGGTTATTGATATAGTCAATTATGCTAATAGTTTTCCTAATATTGAATCAGCCCTGCATTCCTGGTATAAATCCTACTTGGTCATAGTGTATTATCCTGGGGATGATTTTCTGTAATCTTGTTTGCTAATGTTTTATTTAAGAGATTTAGGGAGATTGGTCTATAATTTTCTTTCCCTATTTTCAACCTACCTGGTTTAGGTATCAGTATCATATCTGTGTCATAAAATCCCTTCAATGTCTATTTTTTCAAATAATTTATATAGCATTGGAGTTCATTGTTCTTTAAATGTTTGGTAGAATTCACATGCAAATTCATTTGGTCCTGGGGATTTTTTCTTAGGGAGTTGATTAATAGCTTGTTCTATATCTTGTTCTAAGATGGTTCTGTTTAACCAATTTACTTCTTCCTCTGTTAATCTGGGCAAGCTATATTTTTGAAGGTATTCTTCAATGTCATTTAAGTTGTTGAATTTATTGGCATAAAATCGGGCAAAGTAACTTCTAATTATTGCTCTAATTTCCTCTTCATTAGTGGCAAGTTTTCCCTTTTCATTTTTAAGACTAACAATTTGATTTTCCTCTTTCCTTTTTTAAATCAGATTTACTAAGGGTTTATCTATTTTGTTAGTTTTTTCATAGAACCAACTCTTAGTTTTATTAATTAATTTAATAGTTTTTTTACTTTCAATTTTATTAATCTCTCCTTTTATTTTTAGAATTTCAAGTTTAGTGTTTGACTGGGGGTTTTTAATTTGTTTCTTTTCTAGCATTTTTATTTGCAAGCCCAATTCATTGATCTTCTCTTTTTAATGCAAGTAGGCCTCTAGAGATATGAAATTTCCCCTTATTACCATTTTGGTTGCATCCCATACATTTTAGAATGATGTCTCATTATTGTTTTCTTGAGTGAAGTTATTGATTATGTCTATGATTTGCTGTTTCACCCAATCATTCTTTAGTATGAGATTATTTAGTTTCCAATTATTTTTTGGTCTATTTTCCCCTGGCTTTTTGTTAAATGTAATTTTCATTGCATCATGGTCTGAAAAGGATGCATTTACTATTTCTGCCTTATTGCATTTGAATCTGAGGTTTTTATGTCCTAATATATAGTCAATTTTTGTATAGGTTCCATGAACTGCTGAGAAGAAAGTGTACTCCTTTCTGTCTCCATTTAGTTTTCTCCAGAGCTCTATCATATCTAACTTTTCTAGTATTGTATTTATCTCTTTGACTTATTTGTTTTGTGGTTTGATTTATCTAATTCTGAGAGTGCAAGGTTGAGATCTTCCACTATTACAGTTTTGCTGTCTATTTCTTGTTGTAGCTCTCTTAATTTCTCTTTTAAGAATTTAGATGCTACACCACTGGGTACATATATGTTTAATATTGATATTGCTTCATTATCTATGCTACCCTTTAGCAAGATATGGTGCCCTTCCTTATCTATTTTAATTAGATCAATTTTTGCTTTTCCTTGATCTGAGATCAGGATGGCTACCCCTACTTTTTTTACTTCACCTGAAGCATAGTAAATTCTGCTCCAACCTTTTACCTTTACTCTGTATGTATCACCCTGCTTCAAGTGTGTTTCCTGTAAACAACATATTGTAGGATTATGGCTTTTAATCCAATCTGCTAACCATTCCTCTTTATGGGGGAATTTACCCCATTCACTTTCATGATTAAAATTACCAATTCTGTATTACTTGCCATCTTGTTAACCCCTGGTTCTGTTTTTCTCCTTTCCTTCCCCCTTATTCCCCTCCCCAGTATTAAACTTATGAGCACCACTTGCTTCTCACAGCCCTCTCTTTTTAGGATCCCTCCCTCCAACTTGGGGGAGTTCCTCCCCCTATCTTAGCCCTTTTTCTCACAATTTCTGTATGACCTTCTGCTTAGCTTACTCTTTCCCTTTTCACTTTTCCCCTCTCACTTTTCAATGAGGTGGAAGATAATATGTCTAATATTTTTCTCTTTAAGTCAATTCTGATGAGAGTAAGATACACACTATGTTCATCCCCCTCCATTCTTTCTTTCAGATATAATAGGTTTCCTTGCCTCTTTGTGAGATGTAGTACCCCGCTTTTACCCCTTTTCTGGTACAATTTCCTTTCTACCTCTAGTTTCTAGAACAAATTATACATGTGTTCTTCATATATCTTTATAATAGAAATACAGTTCCCAAGATTTCTTTTTACCTTTTTAGGTTTCTCTTGAGTTCTATATTTGGAGTTCAAACTTTTTGTTTAGTTCCATTTTTTTTTCATGAGAAATAGATGAAATTCACTTATTTTGTTGAATGTTCATCTTCTTCCCTGGAAAAAAATGCTCATTTTGGCTGGGTAAGTTATTTTTGGCTGCATAACAAGTTCTTTAGCCTTTCAGAATACCAGATTCTAGGCCCTTTGATCCTTTTATGTGGACACTGCTAGATCCTGAGTAATCCTTATTGTGGCTCCTCTATATTTGAATTGATTTTTTTCTAGCAGCTTTTAGTATTTTTTCCTTTATCTGATAATTCTGGAATTTGGCCACTATATTTCTTGGAATTTTGATTTTAGGGTCCCTTTCAGTAGGTGTTAGATGAATTCTTTCAATGTCTATTTTACCCTCTTTTTCTATAACATCTGGGCAGTTCTCTTTGATAATTTCCTGGAAAATAGTGTCCAGGTTCTTTTTTTCATCATATTTTTCAGGGAGTCCAGTAATTCTCAGATTATCTCTCCTAGATCTATTTTCCAGGTCTGTTGCTTTTCCAAGAAGGTATTTGACATTTTTTCTATTGTTTCATTTTTTTGGTTTTGCTTGATTGATTCTTGGTATCTCCTTGAGTCATTCAATTTCATTTGTTCAATTCTGATTTTCAATGAATTATTTTCTTCACTCACTTTTTAAATATCTTTTTCTAATTGTTCAATTAAGTTTTTAAATAGTTGTTTTGTTCTATGGAATTTTTTTCCATTTCACCAATTTTATTTTTTAGAGAGCTATTTTCTTTTTCCAATTCACTAAGTCTGTTTTCCTTGGAGTTGTTTACCTTTCCAACTCATTAATTCTGTTTTTCAAGGATTTGATTTTTTTTATCTACTCTATCTTTAAATGAGTGGGATGACTTATTCAGACCCTCTTGTCAAGCTTCCCTTCCCTTTTCTCATTTTATTTTCTAGCTCTCTTATGAGAGCCTTTTTAATTTCTTCTATGAGAATCTTGTGCCTTGAGGACCAGATCATATCTCCTCTTGGGTATTCATTTGGAGACAGTCTGTTTTTAGTCTCCTCAGGGTTTAAAGTCTGCTCTCTATCCATATAGAAGCTATTGTTAGAGCGAGCTTTACTATTTTTCTCCTTTTGTCAAAGAAGAAGCAAAGAAAACAAACTAACAAAAAATGCAGTCTGCTTTTTTGGGGGGGAGGAGGGACTGGGTAGTGTTACTGAGCTTCCTCTACAGACTGTGGGGGGGGGGGGCAGCAGCAAGGCCCTAACAGTGATGGCTATGCTGCACCTGCGCTCTGAGACTCTGAGAGTGGCTGAGACACTCTGGGTGGGTGTGACCAGGTCCCAAGAGACCCTGCTTTTCAGGGTTATGGTCTTCACCCCCTGTGGTTTTAGCTTCTCTGCTGATCTACTGGCTTGCTGCCAGGGCAAAGTAGCCACACTGTGGTAAAGCTCTCCCCACAGAAATGGCTGAGATCACACCCCAACTCCCTCAGGTCTGCTCAGTGTGAGCTGCCTGCTGTACTCTCACTGCCTGCCCTCACTCTGTGCCCAATCTGACTGCCTGTGAGCAAAAATATACCTTTCCTGGCAAATTTCAAGGATATCTTTTGTTGGTAATTATTTGTGTGTTCTTTTCAGTCAAGCACTAATTCCAAGGCTTGTCATAAATAAATTATTCTGAGAGAAAAGAGGAGCTTAAATATATGTATGCTTCCTCTCTGCCATCTTGGCCAGAAGTCTAAAATTTTTTTTGATTCAAATCTCCCACAAATAGTCATCTGTATCATCGCAACATCCTTTCCCCATTTTCCAATCCTTTAGAGCAGAGAGGTTAAATATTTTCAGAGCCAAAAACACTTCTCTGCTCCTGAAGTTCCAGGACACTACCAGATCTCTGGCTACATTTTCTTTCCTGAGAAAGCTAATTCCCATATCATATGAACTTTATCTAGAAGGAAGTATTACTTTCTATTTTTTAGTATAGTAAAGTAATCCAATTTTAAGTAACTAAATGGTTACAAATAAACTAGAAAACATTTGCGAAGATATACTTATTTTACCTATACAACATTTGAAAAATTATCCTAACAAGACTTACCTTGTTGTAAAGGCTACTTTTCCTCCGAAATTTGTTTTAAATTCCATTTTTCCTAATAAACTGGAGCCCACTTCCCTTCTTGATCATTCCTTCTGGTTCTTGAGATGGTAGTGTTTGATTCTGTTGACAGTCTAATATCCTAGCAACATTATGAGGCAGCAAAAAAAAAAAAAAATCAGCTGATGCCTTAGTTAACTTCTGTGCCTCCTTCCATTTTTTTCAAGCTATTTTCTTTATCCAGTATGATCAACAATTTTTGAGCCAACCAATAAATCTATCAATAATCATCTATGATGTACCTATTAAGTGCTGGAAATATATATTAAAATGAGATTAAAGTGAGGAATTAAAAATTGAGGGAATTAGTCAAAAACTACAGAAAGAGGAAATAATTGAACTAAGTCATGGAGTTAGGGTTTTTAAGAGGCAGAGATGAGAAAAGAAAATATTTCAGGAATGGAAGGATAGACTGTACAAAGGTATGTGATAGCCAGGGATGGGGGAAAGGGGAAGATGGAATGTAATAGACATTGAATTTCTGTTTGCCTCAATTTTCTCAATTTCTCAATTAGGAATGTAGAGTATCAGTGTGGGAATGTGTCTAAATTTTGCATTATCAGTTGAAGAAGGAAGACTGACCTTAGCCTTAATCTTACTTGGCAAGCTGAGTGGACACTCCATGCCTAGAGATAAAAATGTGAACTGAGAAGAATTACAGAAGAATCCTTGTAGATTGTATTTTTTCTTAAAAGTTGGTTTTATCTGCCTGTTACCTATGACCTTCACCCTGTCCCTGAGCCACCTCCTTTATTCACCTGTAAAACTGAATTTCTTTCCAATTGTAAATTGTAGGATCTGGTCTCCTTTCCATATGTTCCTCTCTCTCTCTCTCTCTCTCTCTCTCTGTTCTTTCTGCTCTCTATCTAGCCCTGGCATCCCAAACTTTGATAAGGAAAACAAAAATATATAGCTCTAATTTTGCCTTTGATGTAAAGGAGTCTGAGTAAAATGTTGCTCTCTGTTCCTCTCCCCTGACTTTATAATGATACACTGATGCCTTTTTTCTTTCTTTCCCTTTGGGCAATGTGGTGAAGAGAGGGTCATGGGGACCTGCAAGAGGTTGTTGAATAAAACAATTTGAGAAGCAATCAGTGTATTGGGATGGGAGGAATTGGAGCAGTCCTCAAGTGAAGAGAAAAAGACTCCCTGGAGGACCTGATGTTCAGGAGCACAACAGGGTGGTAATGGAAAGCAAAATTCACCCCAGAGGCACAGTAGGCACCCTCCTTCTCATCACGGGGCCATGCAGTGTTAATTGAATGAATGAATGAATGCAGTATAAAAAAAAAAAAAGTATTTCCCTGCTTTCAGAGAATCTTCAAAAGGGAAAGGATCTAAATCTTTAGAGTGGGAAGAGTTTTTAAAAATCATCTCTATTTCTCTCTTCTTTTCTTTTTTCTTCTCTTCTATTATCTCTCCTCTCCTCTCTACTTTCTCTCCTCCTCTTCCCCCCTCTCTCTTTCTCTCTCTATCTCTGTCTTCTTCTCTTTTTCTGTCTTTTTCTCTGTCTCCCTTTCTCTTTGTCTCTCTCCCTCTTTCCCTTCTTCCCTCCCATTTCTTTCCTTTGCTTTTCCTTTGTTTCCTTCCTTCCCTCTCCCTTCTTCTCTCTCTCCTTCCTTTGTTTCCTCTTTTTCTCTCCCTCCCCTCCCTTTTCTTCTCTTCTCCTCCTCCAACTTACTTCTCCTAAAATTACTTGGTTTCCTCATCTATAAAGTAAAACTAATAATAGCATCTACCTTAAGTAATTTATTTGAGGTAGCTAAGTGGCACAATGGATAGAGTACTGAGTCTGGAGTCAGGAAAATCTGAGTTCAAATGTGACCTCAGGCACTTAATATGATCCTGGGCAATTCATTCCACTTGTTTGCTACAATTTCTTCAACTAGAAAATAGGGATAATAATAGCACCTCCCTTTCAGGGTTGATATGAAGATCCCTTAAGATAATAATCCTAAAATACGTAGCACAGTGCCTGGCATATGTTAGGTGTCATATAAATGCTTATTCTCCTTCCTTTATAGGATTGCTTTCTACCTTGGGGGTCCACCTGATCTACCTAATTCTCACTCGTGGCTCCAAGAAAATGTAGCATGCAAAGCGGTCACACTCTGGAAAACTGTTTCAGCAGACAGACAGAAGGTAACCAAAGAGTCTCAAACCTTACTGTCAGTTAGAGGGATGTCTACCCCAGGTATGTAAAGACTTCCCCTGGTGGAATAGGAGGATGAGAACAATTTGTTCTAACAACCAGGAAGGCAGGTGTTGTGGAGCACTTGAGAGTTTGGTTAGCCATCAAAAACATCAAGGTCATCCTCTGCAATTCCACTCATCATTGTCAGTCCTCTTGATCCTATCCTGCCACATGACAATGGTGGCTTTGGAAGAGTGAGTAAGGTTGATAACTTTGTGCAACTCTGCCTCCAATTTCCACAGGAGTCAAAAGATATCTTTATATCATCTTACCATTTCTGCTCTCAAGGTCTTGAGGCAATAGGTGAATGAGGAACCAGCAGATGTGTACACTAGGAGCCACAGTCACAACCATGCACACAGGTGACCCAGGCCATAAGGTGGCCTTTGCTGGAAGCAGCAATGGTGTTTGGCAGATCTCTGGGTGTCTGAGCAGCCTTTTAAGGATCACCCTGCTCGGCGCTAGAAAAGGTGCCCTAAAAATTGTCTGATTACCCAACCGTGGCTTGATTATTGCAGCAGGCAGGGATCCCCCCTGTGGTCTAGACACTGAAAATGTACAAAAATGTCTGAAAAGTTGATTCCTCTCATCATTGGTACATGGAATGTGTGCACACTTATAGACAGCACAAAATCCAGTAGACCTGAAAAAAGAATAGCTCTTGTGGGGAGAGAACTCAGCTTGTATTGCATCCAAATAGCAGCCTTGAGTGAAACAAGGCTGGCAAATGAAGGCCAGCTTACTGAAGTAGGAGCTGGATACGCATTTTTCTGGAGGGGCTGCAGTGAAAGGGAGCACTGTGAAGCTGATTGCAATCAAAACTAATCTAGTAAACAAGCTCACATGCCTTCCAAAGGGAGTGAATGACAAGTTCATGACAATGCAATTGCCAGTTGCCATGCCAGCATCATCAATACCTCTGCTCTCATGATGATGAACCCTGCTGAAGTCAAAGAAAAATTTTACAAAGACCTGGAAATCCTTATCATCAATGTGCCAAAAGAGAACAAGCTTATAATTCTGAGTAACTCAGACTACCAGACATGGCAGGGAGTCCTTGGAGAAGTGGAGTTGGAAACAGAAATAGCAGTGGTCATTTACTGTTAAAAATTTGTGCATCTCATCACCAACAATGTATTCCATTTAGCTAAATGCAATAAAACTTCATGGATTTCCCCTCACAGGAAATACTGGCATTTGAGAGACTATATGATTGTAAGAAGAAGAGGTACACAGGATGTGAGAATGATAAATATGGGTGGTGCAGAGTGCTCTAGGATCATAGATTTTTTTCTCTCCAATCTCAACATTCATATTCAACAAAAGTGGCATCCTGAGGGAAAAAAAAACCTACAAGAAGAATTAATGTCAACAGATTAGAGTGCTTCTCTGAGAGAGAACAGTTTGTTGCCAACTTGGAGAGTAAGTTGAGGCAACACACAGCTGGCAACAATGGAGCAGAAAAAGAATGGACAGCTTTCAGAGATTTGGTGTACAATAGTCCATCTGCTCATCTGGGTCAGAACATTCACAATCATCAAAACTGGCTTGATTAAAATGATGGGGAAATTCAGAAGGTGCTAAATGAAAAACAAGAACTCCACAGGGTGTACAAGCAGAATGGTTTATCCATCTCTAAGAAGGTAATATCAATTCCATCAAAAGAAACTTAGAGAGATTCAGGATTCTTGGTTTAGTAAAAAGGCAAATGAAATTCAGTTTTATGTTGATAACAATAATTCAAACCATTTTTATGATGCACTGAAGGCTATTTATGGGCCAAGGACCTATGATACACCTCAACTATTCAATGCTGATAGTGCCATACTGATTAGTGATAAAGACACGAATTTAGAAAGATGATCTGAACATTTTCATAGTGTTCTCAACAGACCCTCATCAATCAATGCTGATGCTATTGACCATTTACTTCAAGTTGAAATCAGTCACCCTAGGTAAAGTTCCAACTGAAGAAGAGGTTTTGAATGCTATTAGGCTACTTTTGTGTAATAAAGCACTGGGTGCTGATTACATTCTAGCTGAGATTTACGAGGTGGAGGGTCCATTGGTCATACAACAGATGACTGAAATTTTCCAGATTATATGCCAAGAGGAAGTTATGCCCTAGGAGTTCAAGGATGTCTCCATTATCCATCTTTATAAAGGTAAAATAGATGGTCCTATGACAATTTGGGGAGGGGGAGTATTTCTCTTAGTGATTGCTGGCAAGATTCTTGCTAGAAGCCTTTTTAATAAGCTGGATCCTAGGGATAGTAGGTAGTGCAGTGGATACAGCACCAGCCCTGAAGTCAGGAGGACCTGAGTTCAAATGTGACCTCAGACACTTAACACTTCCTGGCTGTGTGCCCCTGGTCAAGCCATTTAACTCCAATTTCCTCAAGGAAAAAAAAACTACAAAAAACAATAAGCTGTCCCTATGCCTAGAAAAATATCATCTACCTGAAAGTCAGAAGGTCTACAGAAAGATACAGAAGGAGCCAAGAAACAGTTGATAAGATGTTTACTGCCCTAAAGCTCCCCCAAAAAATTCCAGGAATAGAACAGAGGTCTGCATACAACATTTGTAGATCTGACCAAGTTTTGATACTGTCAGTCATGAGGGCTTATAGAAAATTATGCCAAAATCTTGTTGCCCAAGAGAAGTTTATCAGTATAGTGCATCAATTTCATGGTAGCATTCTAACCCAGGTTCTGGGCAATGGGCAATGGTCTCAAACTTCCCCAGTCACAACAGAGTGAAAGAAAGCTGTCTGCTTGCTCCCGTGATGTTTTCAGCCATGCTATAACATGCCTTTAAGACAAACATAGAATCAAAGTCAGCTACTGCACAGATGGTGAATTCTCTAATTTGAAAAGGCTACAAGCCAAAACTAAAGTGGAAGGAGGGTTGGCGCATGATTTTTTTGTTTGTTTGTTTGTTTGCTTGCAGATGATTATATGCTTGATGAAGTTGCTGAAGCTGGGATGCAACAAAGTATGGATTAATTCTCGGCTCCTTGTGCTTATTTTAGCCTAACAATTAACACCCCCCAAAAACACAGGTCTTCCATCTCTATTTTATATGGAACCATCAGTTACAGTAAATGGTGAAGGCAGTGGATAAGTTCTCTTACCTTGACAGTATACTTTCCAGGGATGTCCACATTGATAATGAGATTGACACACATCTTCTTGGGCTAGCTCAGTGTTTGGGAGACTCTGAAGGAAAGTATGGGAGAGAAAAGGTATTAGACTGACCATAAAATGAAGATCTACAGAGCCATTGTGCTGACCATTCTTGTATAACTGTGAAACCTGGAAAGATTAGTGCTGTCCAGGAAACTGAATCGCTTCTATTTGAATTGTTTTAGGAAGATTCTAAAGATCATCTGGCAGGATCAGAGACCAGACCCTGAGGTCCTTTTTTAAACTAAACTATCAAGCCTTCCTACCCTACTGTAGAGGCTTGGGCTAACTCCATTATTTGAAAGCCAAATGTATGCTTGCCAAAAAAAAGTTATTTTATAAAGAACTCACAGGGCAAGAGCTCACAAGTCAAAAAAAGCGATAGTAGGACAATCTCCTTAGTCTCACAGTTACCAATTTCAAATCTTTCCTTTTCTAGGAAGGAAAGGAAATTTAATCCCACTGCAAGTAATCAAAGGACCGGTCTAAGTTTAAAACAAAATCTATTTTCTGACTCCAAATGCAGGTCATTGTCTTTCTTTCCCACAATCTTATGTTGCCTAATCTATATGAGGTTGTTGTTTCTTCTTTAGTTTTTAAAAATTAAATTAAATTTATTTTTAATTTTTAAATTACATTTTAAATTTCAAATCATGTCCCTCCCTCTTTCCTCACCCCACAGTAGAGGCTACCTTTTCACACATATTATATTTATATCCATGTTTATATTTATGTCTAAATCTTTATCTCTATGTTTATGTCTATAGCTACATCTATATCTATTTCTGTCTGTCTATCTATCCATCCATCTATCTATCTATCTATCTATCTATTTATCTATTTATCTATCTACCTACCTAACCATACCATTTATACTTCTGTTTTTCAGTTCTCTCTCTGAAGATAACATCTTTCTTTCTAGGCTCTTGGTAGTTTATTTGAATATTTATGGTACTCAGAATAATTTTCTCATTCATACTTATTCTTTGCTTTGTTTTGTTTTTTATTCATAGATATTCTTTGAACAATATTACAGTTACCATATACAGTGTTCTCTTGGTTCTGCTCATTGATTCACTCTTCATTATTTCATGCAAGTCTTTCCATGTTTTTCTAAAGTCAACCTGATTAACATTTCTTACAGCACAGTAGTGTTTCATCACAATCATATACCACAATCAATTGAACTATTCTCTAATTGATGGGCACTTCTTCAATTTCCAGTTCTTTGCCACCACAAAGAGTGTTTCTATAAATATTTTAGAAAATATAAATTCTCATATTCCTAATCATAAGATAGAGGTACATCTTTGACTAGTATCCATAATTCTGTTTTATGCCTTATTTCATATTAATTATTAGAAAATTATCCCACAAAGTCTTTTCTACATCTCCATCTTACATAATATCTATATATTTATGGGAAGCACCTTGTTGGAAGAAAGCATTTAAAATATCATCTTACTAAGAATAAATTGTTATAATCAATAAAACATGAATGCAATGAGATTTTGTGTTCTCTCTATCTTTCAACTAGTTGTATTATATGATTGTAGTATTCTCTTCAAAAATATAATGGTTCTCTGGGAGCAGATTTCTTGGGGGGCTTCTGAAGGCAGCCTTAGTTTCAGTTCAGAGTAATAATCACCTCAAATGCAGCCAGGAGTTAAAAGTTTAGAATTTTATTGTTTCTTCTAAAATAGCCTGGTTGGTTCCAAGAACTCTTGTAGCTTGTCTGCCAGCTTCAGCTTCCAGCTCTCTCTGAATCTTGGTTCTGCCCAACTGCCGTCTCTAGCTTCTCAATCTCCCCAACTGATCGACTTCTGGCTTCCAATCTCTTCAACTCACTTACTTCTGACTCCAGGAGCTTGTTATATATGATCTCTTAAAGGTGTGAACCCAAAGGTTGACGACTCCTCTGAGAGAGTGTGATTGTGGGCTTCTGACATGTGAATCTTCCGAGCTCGTGAACTAATGTGTGAGCTAATGTGTGAACTCTCAAAGATATAAACTTAAGCATTGTTTCTATCAATTCTAGTGACTTAACACTTTATTTCAAGTAATGGCTCATAACATATGATGATGTAGGCAGAATAAACCCTTATGAAAAAAATGTTTAAGCACATATTCTTTTCCTTTTCCTCTGATCATCTTAAGAAATAGACTTGAGTGATATTGTTGAGTCAATTGTGAAGGTATTGACAGTTTTACAACTTTTTGGACTTAATTCCAGATTGCTCTACCACTTAACATGATTGAATCAATTCACAGTTCCATCAGTAGAATTCCCAATCCCTATATTTTTGCCCACCTGCATTTTTGATTTCCTTTACAGGATAACTATACAATATTTCGGAGTCCGATTCTTTTTGTACAGCAAAATAATGGTTTGGACATGTATACTTATTTTGCGTTTAATTAATATTCTAATATATTTAACATGTATTGGTCATCCTGCCATCTAGGGGAGGGGATGGAGGGAAGGAGGGGAAAAATTGGAACAAAAGGTTTGGCAATTGTCAATGCTGTAAAATTACCCATGCATATAACTTGTAAATAAAAAGCTATTAAAAATTTTTTTAATTGCTCCAGTTTACTATTAATAAAAAATCCAGTTTCCTTCTTACTACCTTCTGCCTCATGATTCCCTCATGTTTAATCTTTCCTTTAATTTTTTTTTGTTGTTGTTGTTATAAATGGAGGTAATTTAAAGTCTATTTTGTTGTTAGCATTTAGTAGTCACTTCATCATATTTTGGGGCATACTCTTCCTGCCATTTTTTTCTTGTAATTCATACTACTCTTGTTATTCATTGTTGGTTTCAAATCTTTTTCTTCCAAATGGTACACATTTAGTCTGCTGTTACTGATTCAGCTTTGGGCAAAATCGTGAAGTAGGTAAAATTCAAAAATGACGTCTTTTCTATCTTTTACATTAGTAACCCTTTTCTACCTTCAGGAAACTTCTTTATCAAATACCTCTTCTGGATCCCATTAAAAAAAATCAAAATTCTATTTTGTATCCCATTTTTGGTTCCAGCTGGCTGTTAATTAATATTTGACAAGATATGAACTGATAATTGAAATGTTAGCTGATAACTAAGGTGTGATCCCACCTAGAGATTTTTGCATTTTAAAAGGGAACTCTTGCAGAGAAAAAAATCTTTTAAAACTGGTGAGAATTTAAGGTATATTGACAAATCGAAGGCAATATTTATAGCTGGGATTGGGAACAGGAGGTTCTGCCAGGTCATCCCTCTCAAATCATAATTTCAGAGTCATAAGAGATTGAGAAATTTGCTAGCTCAACCTCTTTTGTAGAGAAGGAAACAAGACAAGTTGCTAATTCAGGCAATGGTAAAGCTAGAAATTTGGACAGTTAGATGGTGCAATGGATAGAACACTGAACCTGAAGTATAAATGCTTACAACTTCCATAGTCTATGTTTGGTTCCCAGTTTCCTCATCTATAAAATGAGCTAGAGAAGGAAATGACAAACCGCTCTAGTATCTTGCCCAAGAAAATAAAAAAAAAACAAAAACAAAAACTAAGGTTATAAAGAGTCAGCCACAACTGAAATTAATTGAACAATGACAATAAAACTATTCAGAATTAAGAATTCAGATGATCAAGCCCTAGAGCTCACTGCCTTTCTACTGTTCCGAACTAGGCTGCCAATTCTAATCTCTGTCAGTTTTGCTCCTGTTTACTCAGAAATTACCCCCATCCTTTATATCTGTTTTTTTGAGAGTAGGAAATTAGCATGGAACTAACAAGTCATTTATCAATTAGTTTTCTGACCTCTGAGTTAGCTATGCTGCTATTCACCACAAAACAAATCTCAAAGAGTTTCCCCAAAAATTCTACATCTTGGGAGGGTTGAAAAAGAGAGCCCTTTGCTAGGATTCTTGAACTGTCTTTTTTTGTAAGGTAAACCAGATGAAAACTACCAGCCATGAAGTAGGACCATTTGGATAATAGAGATAAAGAGACTTTATCAATCCTTTCATTTCACCTATGAACTGGGATGCTAAAATATTAAATGAGTCATTCAAAGCCACACAGCTAGTTAATGAAAGAGCCAAGATTAAAATCCAAATTTTCTTATTCTTTGTCAGGCATTTTTTCCATCTCTCATGTTCCTCTCAAATAAATAGTGAACTAGCCACCCAAGTTCACTGATCTTAGGCTCTTTGCCAGGGGTGTATTAGTAAATGTTTTAACAGTCAGTGCTCTGGGGAAGGAGGGAAATGTACACATGACATACTTTTAAGTATAATCCAAATTATTAACATTTTTTCCATCAATTTCTCAATTCTAGATAATCAACAAAACAATAAACCCATCCCTGATTTGTAGCCAATTTGTTTCCCAATTTCTGAAGTATAAATACTCACACTGAAAATTTAACAAGTGGCTCTGTTTAGCCAGCTCTGGCACACTCCTATCCAAGTCACAGATTTGACAGAGATAAAATGAGAGGGTTGTATTACATGGTCTCTAATGTCCCTTACAACTTCCATAGTCTATGGTTCTAAAATGCTATGATTTCTCTTTTTTTTTTTTTTTTGCTGCTATGTCTTTGGTGTAATGGAAAAGACCCCAGGCTTAGAGTGAAGGGATAAGAGTTCTAAGTTTTAAAATTGATTCACTATGTGATTTTCAGCAAGTTACCTACAGCATCACTTATGCCATTAGTAAAATAAGAAGGTAGAGTGTCTCATGGACCTCTTCTCTTTCTAACATCCTGCTTATACAGTGAGAAGAGCTGAGTGAATAGGATAAAAAGCTAAGGGACATGAGTCTGAGAAGGTTATGGAGGCCACATATTTTCAGTAACATTTTGAAGTAGGAAGGGATGTCATCTGGTGGACATGAAAAGAAAGGACACTTCTGGTGGAAATAGCAGGAACAAAAACACCTGAATGGCGGGAGTGAATAGATCATGAATAGATGATGTGAATCTTTATAAAACTGAAAAAAAAAATTAAACTAATTCTACTAAGTTCTATTCTGATTTTTGTTGTAGGGTTTGTGTATACCTCTTATTTCCTATCCCTGATAATTCTACTTTAATTCTGCTCTTTAATTTGCCTTGCTATTACTTAACTTTCCTTTACCTCTAGTTACCTAAATTCCCGCTTGCCAAAAAGATTATTTTTATGGAGAACTCACACAGAGCAGTGTCTCACAAGTTGGTCAGAAAAAATGATCCAAGGACATGCTCAAGGTTTCTCTTAAGAACTTTAGCATTGAATATATAACATGAGAGACACTGGCACAGGACCACCCAGAATCAGAGAAGGGGCATGGTAGTATTATTCTACCATTATTCTACACATCCTTCCTTACCCTGCCTTATCCTTTATCTCTTGTTCATTAAATTACATATCTTATCTCACTGTCATAAATCTTCATATCTTTCTATACCCCACCTTATCCTATTCCTTTCCTCTTTATTTCTTTATAGATTTTGGAAGATACTATTCCCTTGATAGTATAGATGTAAAGTTGCCTATTTAACTCATTCCTGATGTGAATAGGTTTTTAGAACTATTAACCCTCCTTCCCTCTCTAATGTCTCTGTGTCTATTCTTCCTCTGTACCTCATTTATATGAAATAATTATTTTTGCCTTCACTCTGTCATAATCTTTCTTTTGAGCTGTCAATCTTAAACATATTCTATAAATTTTCCTTGTAAAAAATAAACAATTTATTCATGTTGAGTTCCTTGAAACTGACTCCTGATATTAAGCTAATATATGTTAAATTTTCTATTAAGTTTTGGTTTGGTTAATAGGCAGTACTGCAAATCTGCAAGTTCATCGAACATCCATTTTTTCTCATATAATAGAAAATTTTGCTGGCTGCAGGCCTAGTTCTTTTGATTGTCAGTAAATATGATTCCAGGACCTGTGGTCTTTTATTGTGGCAGCTGATAAATCCTGTACAATTCCAATTGTAGCTCCAGCTTATTTGAATTGTTTTTTTCTTGTTTCTTGCAAAATGGTCTTTTTGATCTGGCGGTTTCGAAATTTGGCAATAATCTTCCTATGTGTTTTCCACAAAGGATCTCATTGAGGAAGTGGTGGGTGGATTTTTTCTATTTCTACTTCCCCTTGTGTTACTCCAGGACAATTTT